>NC_092232.1:44162226-44284726 GCF_036320965.1 Panulirus ornatus
ATATATATATATATATTCAATCCACTGACAGCACGTCAACCTCGGTATACCACATCGATCCAATTCACTCTATTCCTTGCACGTCTTTCACCCTCCTGCATGTTCAGGCCCCGATCACACAAAATCTTTTTCACTCCATCTTTCCACCTCCAATTTGGTCTCCCACTTCTCCTCGTTCCCTCCACCTCCGACACATATATCCTCTTGGTCAATCTTTCCTCACTCATTCTCTCCATGTGTCGGAAATTAATGTGCCCAGCTGGTCGAGGTCGAGGTGGAGTATGGTAGAAAAATGGTCGAGACGACCCGAAGCGCCTGAGTGTGATGAGACCTTGATAGTCGTGTAGACAATGATACACTGCCCTTAACACGACCTTGATAGTCGTGTAGACAATGATACACTGCCCTTAACACGACCTTGATAGTCGTGTAGACAATGATACACTGCCCTTAACACGACCTTGATAGTCGTGTAGACAATGATATACTGCCCTTAACATGACCTTGATAGTCGTGTAGACAATGATATACTGCCCTTAACACGACCTTGATAGTCGTGTAGACAATGATATACTGCCCTTAACATGACCTTGATAGTCGTGTAGACAATGATATACTGCCCTTAACATGACCTTGATAGTCGTGTAGACAATGATATACTGCCCTTAACATGACCTTGATAGTCGTGTAGACAATGATATACTGCCCTTAACATGACCTTGATAGCCGTGTAGACAATGATATACTGCCCTTAACATGACCTTGATAGCCGTGTAGACAATGATATACTGCCCCTAACATGACCTTGATAGTCGTGTAGACAATGATATACTGCCCTTAACATGACCTTGATAGTCGTGTAGACAATGATATACTGACCTTAACATGACCTTGATAGTCGTGTAGACAATGATATTCTGCCCTTAACAGGACCTTGATAGTCGTACAGATAATGCTATGCTCCCCTCGTCACGACTTCGCCAGAGTCGTACCTACAATGATATGCTCCCGTGTGCAACGACCTTGATGGTCGTACAGACACTATGCTCCCCCTTGTGACGACCTGGGCCGTCGTGCGCAGACAGTAAGATCATGTCAGCCACTAAGATCATGTCTGAGTTGAAGACATGACACACGTCAGCCACTAAGATCATGTCTGAGGTACAGACATGACACACGTCAGTCACTAAGATCATGTCTGAGGTACAGACATCACACACGTCAGTCACTAAGATCATGTCTGAGGTGGTGACATGACACACGTCAGTCACTAAGATCATGTCTGAGGTGGTGACATGACACACGTCAGCCACCACAAGATGGCAGAGTCTGCTGGTTGACCTGTACTCATCTTCGTCCAGCATATCACAGTTCCCTCCTGGACCTGCTCGAATCCCGCAGCGGAGGACGGGAGATAATCATGTCTGAATCATCATCTTCCTATAACACCCGTCTGGGACAAGACTCTCTCTCTCTCTCTCTCTCTCTCTCTCTCTCTCTCTCTCTCTCTCTCTCTCTCTCTCTCTCTCTCTCTCTCTCTCTCTCTCTCTCATCCAGCGTGCGTGCAGGCAGCCTCACACTTCACACCAGGGGTCATCCCTGAGCCAATATATCCCGGATTATGAGAGAGAGAGAGAGAGAGAGAGAGAGAGAGAGAGAGAGAGAGAGAGAGAGAGAGAGAGAGAGAGAGAGAGAACCGGTTCATTTTCACCCGGGGAGCAAAATCAGGTCTTTTCTCCCCGTAAATGGACCTTTGATTAATTTCATTCATGGTCTGTCACTTGACCAGCTTCAAATCTCATTCACTCTTATGGAAATTACTTCCGGGTCCTGAAGGCGAGGCACCCGCTTTATATGGTAATTCTTCCGTCTTCTTTTATCATCCATCTAATACAGAAGACGACATGGTACAGTGTTGGGTACATGCTACTGGCTTCAGTGTAGGGTACATGCTATAGGTTACTGGGTAGGTTACATGGTACAAGGTACAGGCTACAGTGTAGGGTACATGTTACAGGCTGCAAGGTAGGGTACAAGGTACAGGTTACAGGGTAGGGTACAAGTTATAGGCTACAGGGTAGGGTGCAAGGTACAGGCTACAGGGTAGGGTACAAGGTACAGACTACAGTGTAGGGTACAAGGTACAGGCTACAGTGTAGGGTACAAGGCATAGGCTACAGGGTAGGGTACATGGTACAGGCTACATGATACGGTACATGGTACAGCCTACAAGGTAGGGTACAAGTCACAGGCTACAGGGTAGGGTACATGGTACAGGCTTCATGCTAAGGTACATGGTACAGCCTACAAGGTATGTACAAGGCACAGGCTACAGGGCAAGGCACAAGGTCCTGGTATGGCCTAGCCACGGCTTACTCAAACATAGGTATGGTTGAGGTATGTAGATGATGTTCTTTGTGTTTGGCCAACAAAGGAAAATCGCCAAACATTTCTCCCCTTAACAATTTAGTACCTGCAGGCTGTGTTTACAGAATGCCACATAAGAACTATAAAATGTTTTATGTTGGGCAGACTGGAAAGGCTCTTAATGTTAGAATTAAGCAAAATGAATATAGTAAAAGAACAGGACAACACACAAATGCTTCGTTTGATAAATATCAAATATTATGACCATTATATTGACTGGAGTAACGGTAATTCGGTTATCTACTGTAATTCCTTTACCACGAGAAAAATAATTGGATCATCTATTATAAAATACACATAGAATCGTAGCATAAATATTCCTGAAGGTTTATAGAAATTGGATAGCTTTGTCGTAAGCAAAAATTGTAAACAGTTCCCTTTCCGACTCACACAATAAAACATTTTTTGACATGCATGATGCCAGACACGAAAGCCACCATCCGTTAACACTAGATTACTAATGGCGTCTTAGCTGTCTCTTCCTTGTATATCAGCTGACTGTTCTACGTCTTCTGTCTTTTTCTAGTATCCCCCGTGATGATGTGATTTTGCGAAAGTGCACTTGGGAACTTATAGTGTTTCATTTTCTTCCTGACCTTATGCATATATATAAATATATATATATATATATATATATATATATATATATATATATATATATATATATATATATATATATATATAAATATATATATTTTTTTTCTTTTATTATACTTTGTCGCTGTCTCCCGCGTTTGCGAGGTAGCGCAAGGAAACAGACGAAAGAAATGGCCCAACCCCCCCCCCCATACACATGTATATACATACGTCCACACACGCAAATATACATACCTACACAGCTTTCCATGGTTTACCCCAGACGCTTCACATGCCTTGCTTCAATCCACTGACAGCACGTCAACCCCGGTATACCACATCGCTCCAATTCACTCTATTCCTTGCCCTCCTTTCACCCTCCTGCATGTTCAGGCCCCGATCACACAAAATCTTTTTCACTCCATCTTTCCACCTCCAATTTGGTCTCCCTCTTCTCCTTGTTCCCTCCACCTCCGACACATATATCCTCTTGGTCAATCTTTCCTCACTCATCCTCTCCATGTGCCCAAACCACTTCAAAACACCCTCTTCTGCTCTCTCAACCACGCTCTTTTTATTTCCACACATCTCTCTTACCCTTACGTTACTCACTCGATCAAACCACCTCACACCACACATTGTCCTCAAACATCTCATTTCCAGCACATCCATCCTCCTGCGCACAACTCTATCCATAGCCCACGCCTCGCAACCATACAACATTGTTGGAACCACTATTCCTTCAAACATACCCATTTTGGCTTTCCGAGATAATGTTCTCGACTTCCACACATTTTTCAAGGCCCCTAGGATTTTCGCCCCCTCCCCCACCCTATGATCCACTTCCGCTTCCATGGTTCCATCCGCTGCCAGATCCACTCCCAGATATCTAAAACACTTCACTTCCTCCAGTTTTTCTCCATTCAAACTCACCTCCCAATTGACTTGACCCTCAACCCTACTGTACCTAATAACCTTGCTCTTATTCACATTTACTCTTAACTTTCTTCTTCCACACACTTTTCGAAACTCAGTCACCAGCTTTTGCAGTTTCTCACATGAATCAGCCACCAGCGCTGTATCATCAGCGAACAACAACTGACTCACTTCCCAAGCTCTCTCATCCACAACAGACTTCATACTTGCCCCTCTTTCCAAAACTCTTGCATTTACCTCCCTAACAACCCCATCCATAAACAAATTAAACAATCATGGAGACATCACACACCCCTGCCGCAAACCTACATTCACTGAGAACCAATCACTTTCCTCTCTTCCTACACGTACACATGCCTTACATCCTCGATAAAAACTTTTCACTGCTTCTAACAACTTTCCTCCCACACCATATATTCTTAATACCTTCCACAGAGCATCTCTATCAACTCTATCATATGCCTTCTCCAGATCCATAAATGCTACATACAAATCCATTTGCTTTTCTAAGTATTTCTCACATACATTCTTCAAAGCAAACACCTGATCCACACATCCTCTACCACTTCTGAAACCACACTGCTCTTCCCCAATCTGATGCTCTGTACATGCCTTCACCCTCTCAATCAATACCCTCCCATATAATTTACCAGGAATACTCAACAAACTTATACCTCTGTAATTTGAGCACTCACTCTTATCCCCTTTGCCTTTGTACAATGACACTATGCACGAATTCCGCCAATCCTCAGGCACCTCACCATGAGTCATACATACATTAAATAACCTTACCAACCAGTCAACAATACAGTCACCCCCTTTTTTAATAAATTCCACTGCAATACCATCCAAACCTGCTGCCTTGCCGGCTTTCATCTTCCGCAAAGCTTTCACTACCTCTTCTCTGTTTACCAAATCATTTTCCCTAACCCTCTCACTTTGCACACCAGCTCGACCAAAACACCCTATATCTGCCACTCTATCATCAAACACATTCAACAAACCTTCAAAATACTCACTCCATCTCCTTCTCACATCACCACTACTTGTTATCACCTCCCCATTTGCGCCCTTCACTGAAGTTCCCATTTGCTCCCTTGTCTTACGCACTTTATTTACCTCCTTCCAGAACATCTTTTTATTCTCCCTAAAATTTAATGATACTCTCTCACCCCAACTCTCATTTGCCCTTTTTTTCACCTCTTGCACCTTTCTCTTGACCTCCTGTCTCTTTCTTTTATACATCTCCCACTCAATTGCATTTTTTCCCTGCAAAAATCGTCCAAATGCCTATATATATATATATATATATTATATATATATATATATATATATATATATATATATATATATAGTGAGAGGACAAGAGCAAGGGAAGGAGTAGCACTACTCCTGAAACAGTTTTGGATTTATGTGATAAGAGTGTAAGAAAGTAAACTATAGATTGATATGGGTAAAACTGAAAGTTGATGGAGAGAGATGGATGATTATTGATGCATATGCACCTGGGCATGAGAAGAAAGATCATGAGAGGCAAGTGCTTTAGGAGCAGCTGAATAAGTGTGTTAGTCATTTTGATGCACAAAATCGGGTTATAGTGATGGGTGATTTGAATGCAAAGGTGAGTAATGTGGCAGTTAAGGGAATAATTGGTATACATGGGGTGTTCAGTGTTGTAAATGGAAATGGTGAAGAGCTTGTAGATTTATGTGATGAAAAAGGACTGGTGATTGGGAATACCTGGTTTAAAAAGAGAGATATACATAAGTATACGCATGTAAGTAGGAGAGATGGCCAGAGAGCGTTATTGGATTACGTGATAATTGATAGGCGCGCGAAAGAGAGACTTTTGGATGTTAATGTGTTGAGAGGTGCATCTGGAGGGATGTCTGATCATTATCTTGTGGAGGCGAAGGTGAAGATTTGTATGGGTTTTCAGAAAAGAAGAGAGAATGTTAGGGTGAAGAGAGGGGTGAGAGTAAGTGAGCTTGGGAAGGAGACCTGTGTGAGGAATTACCAGGAAAGACTGAGTACAGAATGGAAAAAGGTGAGAACAAAGGAGGTAAGGGGAGTGGGGGAGGAATGGGATGTATTTAGGGAAGCAGTGATGGCTTGAGCAAAAGATGCCTGTGGCATGAGAAGCGTGGGAGGTGGGTTGATTAGAAAGGGTAGTGAGTGGTGGGATGAAGAAGTAAGATTATTAGTGAAAGAGAAGAGAGAGGAATTTGGACGATTTTTGCAGGGAAAAAATGCAAATGAGTGGGAGAGGTATAAAAGAAAGAGGCAGGAGATCAAGAGAAAGGTGCAAGAGGTGAAAAGGAGGGCAAATGAGAGTTGGGGTGAGAGAGTATCATTAAATTTTAGGGAGAATCAAAAGATGTTTTGGAAGGAGGTAAATAAAGTGCGTAAGACAAGGGAGCAAATAGGAACTAAAGTGAAGGGGGCTAATGGGGAGGTGATAACAAGTAGTGGTGATGTGAGATGGAGATGGAGTGAGTATTTTGAAGGTTTTTTGAATGTGTTTGATGATAGAGTGGCATATATAGGGTGTTTTGGTCGAGGTGGTGTGCAAAGTGAGAAGGTTAGGGAAAAGGATTTGGTAAACAGAGAAGAGGTAGTAAAAGCTTTGCGAAAGATGAAAGCCGGCAAGGCAGCAGGTTTGGATGGTATTGCAGTGGAATTTATTAAATATGGGGGTGACTGTATTGTTGACTGGTTGGTAAGGTTATTTAATGTATGTATGACTCATGGTGAGGTGCCTGAGGATTGGCGGAATGCTTGCATAGTGCCATTGTACAAAGGCAAAGGGGATAAGAGTGATTGCTCAAATTACAGAGGTATAAGTTTGTTGAGTATTCCTGGTAAATTATATAGGAGGGTATTGATTGAGAGGGTGAGGGCATGTACAGAGGATCAGATTGGGGAAGAGCAGTGTGGTTTCAGAAGTGGTAGAGGATATGTGGATCAGGTGTTTACTTTGAAGAATTTATGTGAGAAATACTTAGAAAAGCAAATGGATTTGTATGTAGCATTTATGGATCTGGAGAAGGCATATGATAGAGTTGATAGAGATGCTCTGTGGAAGGTATTAAGAATATATGGTGTGGGAGGCAAGTTGTTGGAAGCAGTGAAAAGTTTTTATCGAGGATGTAAGGCATGTGTACGTGTAGGAAGAGAGGAAAGTGATTGATTCTCAGTGAATGTAGGTTTGCGGCAGGGGTGTGTGATGTCTCCATGGTTGTTTAATTTGTTTATGGATGGGGTTGTTAGGGAGGTGAATGCAAGAGTTTTGGAAAGAGGAGCAAGTATGCAGTCTGTTGTGGATGAGAGAGCTTGGGAAGTGAGTCAGTTGTTGTTCGCTGATGATACAGCGCTGGTGGATGATTTATGTGAGAAACTGCAGAAGCTGGTGACTGAGTTTGGTAAAGTGTGTGAAAGAAGAAAGTTAAGAGTAAATGTGAATAAGAGCAAGGTTATTAGGTACAGTAAGGTTGAGGGTCAAGTCAATTGGGAGGTAAGTTTGAATGGAGAAAAACTGGAGGAAGTAAAGTGTTTTAGATATCTGGGAGTGGATCTGGCAGAGGATGGAACCATGGAAGCGGAAGTGGATCATAGGGTGGGGGAGGGGGCGAAAATTCTGGGAGCCTTGAAGAATGTTTGGAAGTCGAGAACACTATCTCGGAAAGCAAAAATGGGTATGTTTGAAGGAATAGTGGTTCCAACAATGTTGTATGGTTGCGAGGCGTGGGCTATGGATAGAGTTGTGCGCAGGAGGATGGATGTGCTGGAAATGAGATGTTTGAGGACAATGTGTGGTGTGAGGTGGTTTGATTGAGTGAGTAACGTAAGGGTAAGAGAGATGTGTGGAAATAAAAAGAGCGTGGTTGAGAGAGCAGAAGGTGTTTTGAAGTGGTTTGGGCACATGGAGAGAATGAGTGAGGAAAGATTGACCAAGAGGATATATGTGTCGGAGGTGGAGGGAACGAGGAGAAGAGGGAGACCAAATTGGAGGTGGAAAGATGGAGTGAAAAAGATTTTGTGTGATCGGGGCCTGAACATGCAGGAGGGTGAAAGGAGGGCAAGGAATAGAGTGAATTGGAGCGATGTGGTATACCGGGGTTGACGTGCTGTCAGTGGATTGAATCAAGGCATGTGAAGCGTCTGGGGTAAACCATGGAAAGCTGTGTAGGTATGTATATTTGCGTGTGTGGACGTATGTATATACATGTGTATGGGGGGGGGGGGGGTTGGGCCATTTCTTTCGTCTGTTTCCTTGCGCTACCTCGCAAACGCGGGAGACAGCGACAAAGTATAATAAAAAAAATAATAATATATATATATATATATATATATATATATATATATATATATATATATATATATATATATATATATATATGTGTGTGTGTGTCTGATGATAGAGTGGCAGATATAGGGTGTTTTGGTCGAGGTGGTGTGCAAAGTGAGAGGGTTAGGGAAAACGATTTGGTAAACAGAGAAGAGGTAGTGAAAGCTTTGCGGAAGATGAAAGCCGGCAAGGCAGCAGGTTTGGATGGTATTGCAGTGGAATTTATTAAAAAAGGGGGTGACTGTATTGTTGACTGGTTGGTAAGGTTATTTAATGTATGTATGACTCATGGTGAGGTGCCTGAGGATTGGAGGAATGCGTGCATAGTGCCATTGTACAAAGGAAAAGGGGATAAGAGTGAGTGCTCAAATTACAGAGGTATAAGTTTGTTGAGTATTCCTGGTAAATTGTATGGGAGGGTATTGATTGAGAGGGTGAAGGCATGTACAGAGCATCAGATTGGGGAAGAGCAGTGTGGTTTCAGAAGTGGTAGAGGATGTGTGGATCAGGTGTTTGCTTTGAAGAATGTATGTGAGAAATACTTAGAAAAGCAAATGGATTTGTATGTAGCATTTATGGATCTGGAGAAGGCATATGATAGAGTTGATAGAGATGCTCTGTGAAAGGTATTAAGAATATATGGTGTGGGAGGCAAGTTGTTAGAAGCAGTGAAAAGTTTTTATCGAGGATGTAAGGCATGTGTACGTGTAGGAAGAGAGGAAAGTGATTGGTTCTCAGTGAATGTAGGTTTGCGGCAGGGTGTGTGATGTCTCCATGGTTGTTTAATTTGTTTATGGATGGGGTTGTTAGGGAGGTAAAGGCAAGAGTTTTGGAAAGAGGGGCAAGTATGAAGTCTGTTGGGGATGAGAGAGCTTGGGAAGTGAGTCAGTTGTTGTTCGCTGATGATACAGCGCTGGTGGCTGATTCATGTGAGTAACTGCAGAAGCTGGTGACGGAGTTTGATAAAGTGTGTGGAAGAAGAAAGTTAAGAGTAAATGTGAATAAGAGCAAGGTTATTAGGTACAGTAGGGTTGAGGGTCAAGTAAATTGGGAGGTGAGTTTGAATGGAGAAAAACTGGAGGAAGTGAAGTGTTTTAGATATCTGGGAGTGGATCTGGCAGCGGATGGAACCATGGAAGCAGAAGTGGACCATAGGGTGGGGGAGGGGGCGAAAATTCTGGGAGTCTTGAAGAATGTGTGGAAGTCGAGAACATTATCTCGGAAAGCAAAAATGGGTATGTTTGAAGGAATAGTGGTTCCAACAATGTTGTATGGTTGCGAGGCGTGGGCTATGGATAGAGTTGTGCGCAGGAGGATGGATGTGCTGGAAATGAGATGTCTGAGGACAATGTGTGGTGTGAGGTGGTTTGATCGAGTAAGTAACGTAAGGGTGAGAGAGATGTGTGGAAATAAAAAGAGCGTGGTTGAGAGAGCAGAAGAGGGTGTTTTGAAATGGTTTGGGCACATGGAGAGAATGAGTGAGGAAAGGTTGACCAATAGGATATATGTGTCGGAGGTGGAGGGAACGAGGAGAAGAGGGAGACCAAATTGGAGGTGGAAAGATGGAGTGAAAAAGATTTTGTGTGATCGGGGCCTGAACTTGCAGGAGGGTGAAAGGAGGGCAAGGAATAGAGTGAATTGGAGCAATGTGGTATACCGGGGTTGACGTGCTGTCAGCGGATTGAATCAAGACATGTGAAGCGTCTGGGGTAAACAACTCTATCCATAGCCCACGCCTCGCAACCATACAACATTGTTGGAACCACTATTCCTTCAAACATACCCATTTTTGCTTTCCGAGATAATGTTCTCGACTTCCACACATTCTTCAAGGCCCCCAGGATTTTCGCCCCCTCCCCCACCCTATGATCCACTTCCGCTTCCATGGTTCCATCCGCTGCCAGATCCACTCCCAGATATCTAAAACACTTCACTTCCTCCAGTTTTTCTCCATTCAAACTCACCTCCCAATTGACTTGACCCTCAACCCTACTGTACCTAATAACCTTGCTCTTATTCACATTTACTCTTAACTTTCTTCTTCCACACACTTTTCCAAACTCAGTCACCAGCTTCTGCAGTTTCTCACATGAATCAGCCACCAGCGCTGTATCATGAGCGAACAACAACTGACTCACTTCCCAACAGACTTCATACTTGCCCCTCTTTCCAAAAGTCTTGCATTTACCTCCCTAACAACCCCATCCATAAACAAATTAAACAACCATGGAGACATCACACACCCCTGCCGCAAACCTACATTCACTGAGAACCAATCACTTTCCTCTCTTCCTACACGTACACATGCCTTACATCCTCGATAAAAACTTTTCACTGCTTCTAACAACTTGCCTCCCACACCATATATTCTTAATACCTTCCACAGAGCATCTCTATCAACTCTATCATATGCCTTCTCCAGATCCATAAATGCTACATACAAATCCATTTGCTTTTCTAAGTATTTCTCACATACATTCTTCAAAGCAAACACCTGATCCACACATCCTCTACCACTTCTGAAACCACACTGCTCTTCCCCAATCTGATGCTCTGTACATGCCTTCACCCTCTCAATCAATACCCTCCCATATAATTTACCAGGAATACTCAACAAACTTATACCTCTGTAATTTGAGCACTGTAATACCATCCAAACCCGCCGCCTTGCCGGCTTTCAGCTTCCGCAAAGCTTTCACTACCTCTTCTCCCTTTACCAAATTATTCTCCCTGACCCTGTCACTTTGCACACCACCTCGACCAAAACACCCTATATCTGCCACTTTATCATCTAACACATTCAACAAACCTTCAAAATATTCACTCCATCTCCTTCTCACATCACCACTACTTGTTATCACCTCCCCATTAGCCCCCTTCACTGAAGTTCCGATTTGCTCCCTTGTCTTACGCACTTTATTTACCACCTTCCAAAACATCTTTTTATTCTACCTAAAATTTGATGATACTCTCTAACCCCAACTCTCATTTGCCCTCTTTTTCACCTCTCATCTCATTGCAAAAATCGTCCAAATGCCTCTCTCCTCTCTTTCACTAATAATCTTACTTCTTCTTCCAACCACTCACTACCCTTTCTAATATTCCCACCTCCAACGCTTCTCATGCCACAAACATCTTTTTGCGTAGGCCATCACTGCTTCCCTTAATACATCCCATTCCTCCCTCGATCCCCGTACGTCCTTTGCTCTCACCTTTTTCCATTCTGTACTCAGTCTCTCCTGGTACTTCCTCACACAAGTCTCCTTCCTAAGCTCACTTACTCTTACCACTCCCTTCACCCCAACATTTTCTCTTTTTTTCTGAAAACCTCTACAAAACTTCACCTTTGCCTCCACAAGATAATGATCAGACATCCCTCCAGTTGCACTTCTCTGCACATTAACACCCAAAAGTCTCTCTTCCGCGCGCCTATCAATTAACACGTAATCCAATAACGCTCTCTGGCCATCTCTCCAACTTGCATACGTATACTTATGTGTATCTCTCTTTTTTAAACCAGATATTCCCAATCACCAGTCCTTTTTGAGTACACAAATCTACAAGCTCTTCACTATTCCCATTTACAACACTGAACACCCCATGTACACCAATTATTCCCTCAACTGCCACATTACTCATCTTTGCACTCAAATCACTCATCACTATAACCCGGTCTCGTGCATCAAAATTGTTAACACAATCACTCAGCTGCTCCCAAAACAGTTGCCTCTCATGAACTTTCTTCTCATGACCAGGTGCATATGCACCAATAATCACCCATCTCTCTCCATCCGCTTTCAGTTTTACCCATATCAATCTAGAGTTTACTTTATTACACTTTATCACATGCTCCCACAACCCCTGTTTCAGGAGTAGTGCTACACCTTCCTTTCCTCTTGTCCTCTCACCAACCCCTGACTTACTCCCAAAACATTCCCAAACCACTCTTCTCCTTTACCCTTGAGCTTCGTTTCACTCAGAGCCAAAACATCCTGGTTCCTTTCCTCAAACATACCACCTATCTCTCCTTTTTTCTCATCTTGGTTACATCCACACACGTTTAGACACCCCAATCTGAGCCTTCGAGGAGGATGAGCACTCCCCGCGTGACTCCTTCTGTTTCCCCTTTTAGAAAGTTAAAATACAAGGAGGGGAGGGTTTCTAGTCCCCCGCTCCCGTCCCCTTTAGTCGCCTTCTACAACACGTGGGGAAGGCGTGGGAAATTTTCTTTCTCCCCTATCCCCAGGTAAGTTGCTAGAAGCAGTGAACAGTTTCTACCAAGGATGTAAAGCATATGTACGAGTAGGAAGAGAGGAAAGTGATTGGTTCCCAGAGAATGTCGGTTAGCAGCAGAGGTGCGTGATATTTCCAGAGGTGAAAGCGAGAGTTTTGGAGAGAGGGTCAAGTATGCAGTCTGTTGTGGATGTGAGGCCTTGGGAAGCGAGTCAGTTGTTGTTCGCTGATGGTACAGCGCTGATGGCTGATTCAGGTGAGAAACTGCAGAAGTTGGTCACTGAATTTGGTAAAATGTGTAAAAGAAGAAAGCTGAGAGTAACTGTGAACAAGAGCAAGATAATTAGGGACAAGTTAAATAGGGACAAGTTAATTAGGAGGTAAGTTTGAATTTGGAGAACCTGGAGGAAGTGAAGTGTTTTAGATATTTGGGAGTGGATTTGGCAGCGGATGGAACCATGGAAGCGGAAGTGAGTCACGGGGTGAGGGAGGGGTGAAGGTTCAGGGAACGCTGAAAAATGTGTGGAAGCCGAGAACGTTATCTCGGAAAGCAAAAATGAGTATGTTTGAAGGAATAGTGGTTTGAACAATGTTATATGGTTGCGAGGCGTGGGTTATTGATAGGGTTGTGCGGAGGAGGGTGGATGTGTTGGAAATGAAATGTTTGAGGACAATATGTGGTGTGAGATGGTTTGATCGAGTAAGTAATGAAACAGTAAGAGAGATGTGTGGTAATAAAAAGAGTGTTGTTGAGAGAGTAGAAGAGGATGTATTGAAACGGTTTGGTCACATGGAGAGAATGAGTGAGGAAAGATTGACCAAGAGGATATATGTGTCACAGGTGGAGGGAACGAGAGAAGTGGGAGACCAAATTGGGGGTGGAAAGATGGAGTGAAAAAAAATTTTGAGCGATTTGGACCTGAACATACAGGGAAGTGAAAGGCGTGCAAGGAATAGAGTGAATTGGAACGATGTGGTATACCGGGGTGGACGTGCTGTCAGTGTATTGAACCAGGGCATGTGAAGCGTTGGGATAAACCATGGAAAGTTTTGTGGGGCTTGGATGTGGAACGGGAGCTGTGGCTTCTATGCATTATACATGACAGCTAGAGACTAAGTGTGAACGAATGTGGCCTTTGTTATCTTTTCCTAGCGCTGCCTCACACTCCTGCGGTGGGAGTGGGGAGTGTCATGTGTGGCGGGGTGGCGACAGGAATGAATAAAAGCAGCAAGTATGAATTATGTAAATGTGTATGTGTATATGTATATATGTATACGTTGTAATGTATAGGTATGTATATGTGTGTGTGTGGACGTGTTTGTATATACATGTGTACGTGGGTGGGTTGGGCCATTTTTTCGTCTGTTTCCTTGCGCTACCTCGCTAAAGTGGAAGACAGCGACAAAGTATGATGAAAAAAAAAAAAATATATATATATATATATATATATATATATATATATATATATATAGATGTGTGTGTGTGGATGGGCTTTCTTCGTCTGTTTCCTGGCGCTACCTCGCTGACGCGGGAAACGGAGATCTAGTATTATTCTTATTAAAGTAATGATAATTATATAATAGTGAATAATAATAATAATAATAATGATAATAATTATAATAGATATCAATAATGATAATAATAATAATGATAATAATATTAATGATAATGATAATAATAACAATAGTAATAGTATATTGACACATCCTAATTCATTGAATCCTCCCAAAAACCTTACCATAGAAACTAAACATTAGAGAGATAGAGAAGAAATCTAACCTTTGACCCGTGACCTGACCCTCCCAGCTTGAGGGGGACTTAAAGCTGAGAGTTAAGCTTTCCCCAGGCTGAACCGTGCCCAGGGTGGCCCACTGAGCGACCCAGGGTGACGGCAAGTTACCTGTGAAAAAGGAAAAAGAATTTAATGATAAGAAGAAGAAAACTTTATAATGCTAATAATGAAGTTAATAATAATGACATTAATGATGATACTAATCATAACTATGATGATAACGATGAAGTTAATGATAATGACAGTAATGACGATAATAATGATAACTGCTTGATAATGCTAATAGAGTAGATAATGTTAATAACAATAATACAACGAGCGTTGTATGTTTTGGACAATCACATGTTTACCAAATGGCGTCCTAGCTTCGTCTCTTCGATGTATAACTGACATATTTCTCTCTTGTGTCTCCCCTGATGATGTGATTATTACACGAAAGGGCACTTGGGAACTTTACGTGTTTCATTTTCCCCGTGGACTCATAGGAATATATATCTTTTCTTTCAAACTATTCGCCATTTCCCGCATTAGCGAGGTAGCGTTAAGAACAGAGGACTGGGCCTTTGAGGGAATACCCTCACCTGGCCCAATTCTCTGTTCCTTCTTTTGGAAAAAAAAAAAAACGAGAGGGGAGGATTTCCAGCCCCCCGCTCCCTCCCCTTTTAGTCGCCTTCTACGACACGCAGGGAATACGTGGGAAGTATTCTTAATCCCCTATCCCCAGGGATAATATATATATATATATATATATATATATATATATATATATATATATATATATATATATATATATATGTATATATATATATCCCTGGGGATAGGGGATTAAGAATACTTCCCACGTATTCCCTGCGTGTCGTAGAAGGCGACTAAAAGGGGAGGGAGCGGGGGGCTGGAAATCCTCCCCTCTCGTTTTTTTTTTTAATTTTCCAAAAGAAGGAACAGAGGGGGCCAGGTGAGGATATTTCAAAAAAGGCCCAGTCCTCTGTTCTTAACGCTACCTCGCTAACGCGGGAAATGGCGAATAGTTTGAAAAAGAAAAAAAAAAAAATATATATTGTTACGGAACACGTGTGTTTGTGCTCACATGTTCCGTATATAATGTGTGTGCGTGTGTGTCTTTGTGTATGGTATTGATATTTCTTATCAGGACGAGGATTAAGGCCTCCCTCTGAGACGTCCTCCGAGCGTCAGTTCACACCAAGCATTAGGCGTAATACTTTAATTTTAATTTTATTTTGAAACCAGATGGTCATTTGTCCTTGAGCACCCCGACCCTTCTCCGAGGGGGGGGGGGGGGGGGGGGGGGGGGGGGGGGGGAGTAAGTTGTCATCAGCTGCGGAATATTTCGCCACCGTACTGGACATGTCATCCCTGTAGGCTTACAAGAGGGAGGGTGATCTACGCAGTTTTGTGTGACTGTTCCTCCAACCAATCAGAATACTTTTGAGGCTCATAGCCAATCAAAATGTAAGGTTGTATAGCTAGCAGGGAACGCTTGTCTTGACTGTAATATATACCCATGACACCCGCTGAGTCGCTCTCTTTCTAGCCCAGCGAGGTAAGTGGTCCACCCCTGCTGTAAGTCCTGCTGTGTTGTAAGCCTGTAAGCCCTGCTGTGTTATAAGCCCGTTACTCGAGTGTTGTGCTGTAAGCCCGTTATAATTATCAGTGTAATGTTATCGAAGAACTGCCTTAGAGGAAAGAGAACTCCTGGCTTGAAATCTTATCTGGAATGTTAAGTCATGTACGAATGTTATCTCAAGTTCAATGTTAACTCTAATGTTCAGTGTTAACGTAATGTTTCAAGCTTGATTTATGTGCCTATCTTTGTACACTTGAATTCTTTCATTATAAGTAGATTTAATGTAATGCTGGTCTTTAATTCAATCCCATAACTTTATTATTGCGTTATCCTGAGTTGTGCAACTTGACAAATCTTTAACGTCCTTGCAAGACAAGGAACAGTAGTATTTGTAACATATGTTACTGGCGACCTTGCCTGAATAAGTGTTGAATTCGTAACAATATATATATATATATATATATATATATATATATATATATATATATATATATATATATATATATATATATATATATATATATATATATGTGAGAAATACTTAGAAAAGCAAATGGATTTGTATGTAGCATTTATGGATCTGGAGAAGGCATATGATAGAGTTGATAGAGATGCTATGTGGAAGGTATTAAGAATATATGGTGTGGGAGGCAATTTGTTAGAAGCAGTGAAAAGTTTTTATCGAGGATGTAAGGCATGTGTACGTGTAGGAAGAGAGGAAAGTGATTGGTTCTCAGTGAATGTAGGTTTGCGGCAGGGGTGTGTGATGTCTCCATGGTTGTTTAATTTGTTTATGGATGGGGTTGTTAGGGAGGTGAATGCAAGAGTTTTGGAAAGAGGGGCAAGTATGAAGTCTGTTGTGGATGAGAGAGCTTGGGAAGTGAGTCAGTTGTTGTTCGCTGATGATACAGCGCTGGTGGCTGATTCATGTAAGAAACTGCAGAAGCTGGTGACTGAGTTTGGTAAAGTGTGTGAAAGAAGAAAGTTAAGAGTAAATGTGAATAAGAGCAAGGTAATTAGGTACAGTAGAGTTGAGGGTCAAGTCAATTGGGAGGTAAGTTTGAATGGAGAAAAACTGGAGGAAGTAAAGTGTTTTAGATATCTGGGAGTGGATCTGGCAGCGGATGGAACCATGGAAGCTGAAGTGGATCATAGGGTGGGGGAGGGGGCGAAAATCCTGGGAGCCTTGAAGAATGTGTGGAAGTCGAGAACATTATCTCGGAAAGCAAAAATGGTTATGTTTGAAGGAATAGTGGTTCCAACAATGTTGTATGCTTGCGAGGCGTGGGCTATGGATAGAGTTGTGCGCAGGAGGATGGATGTGCTGGAAATGAGATGTTTGAGGACAATGTGTGGTGTGAGGTGGTTTGATCGAGTAAGTAACGTAAGGGTAAGAGAGATGTGTGGAAATAAAAAGAGCGTGGTTGAGAGAGCAGAGGAGGGTGTTTTGAAATGGTTTGGGCACATGGAGAGAATGAGTGAGGAAAGATTGACCAAGAGGATATATGTGTCGGAGGTGGAGGGAACGAGGAGAAGTGGGAGACCAAATTGGAGGTGGAAAGATGGAGTGAAAAAGATTTTGTGTGATCGGGGCCTGAACATGCAGGAGGGTGAAAGGAGGGCAAGGAATAGAGTGAATTGGATCGATGTGGTATACCGAGGTTGACGTGCTGTCAGTGGATTGAATCAGGGCATGTGAAGCGTCTGGGGTAAACCATGGAAAGCTGTGTAGGTATGTATATTTGCGTGTGTGGACGTATGTATATACATGTGTATGGGGGTGGGTTGGGCCATATCTTTCGTCTGTTTCCTTGCGCTACCTCTCAAACGCGGGAGACGGCGGCAAAAAAAAAAAAAAAAAAAAAAATATATATATATATATATATATATATATATATATATATATATATATATATATATATATATATTTATTTATTTATTTATTCATTCATTTATTTGTTTATTAATTATACTTTGTCGATGTCTTCCGCGTTAGCGAGGTAGCGAAGGAAACAGAGGAAAGAATGACCCAACCCACCCATCATGCACATGTATATACATAAACGTCCACACACGCACATATGCATACCTATACATTTCAACGTATACATACATATACATGCACAGACAAATACATATATACATATGTACATATTCATACATGCTGCCTTCATCTTCATCCATTCCCACCGCCACCCCGCCATGCATGAAATGGCACCCCTCCGCGCACCGCAAGCGCGCGAGGTAGCGCTAGGAAAAGACAACAAAGGCCACATTCGTTCACACTCAGTCTCTAGCTGTCATGTACATTGCACCGAAACCACAGCTCCCTTTCCACATCCAGGCCCCACAAAACTTTCCATGGTTTACCCCAGACGCTTCACATGCCCTGGTTCAATCCCTTGACAGCACGTCGACCCCGGTATACCACATCGTTCCAATTCACCCTATTCCTTGCACGCCTTTCACCTCTTCCATGTTCAGGCTCCGATCGCTCAAAATCTTTTTCACTTCATCGTTCCACCTCCAATTTGGTCTCCCACTTCTCGTTCCCTCCACCTCTGACAAATATATCTTCTTTGTCAATCTTTCCTCACTCATTCTCTCTATGCGACCAAACCATTTCAATGCACCCTCTTCTGCTCTCTCTCAACCACTCTTTTTATTACCACACATCTCTATTATCCTTTCATTACTTACTCGACCAAACCACCTCACGCCACATATTGTACTTAACATCTCATTTCCAAGACATCCACCCTCCTCCGCACAACCCTATCTATAGCCCACGCCTCACAACCATATAACATTGTTGGAACCACTATTTCTTCAAACATATCCATTTTTGCTTTGCGAGATAACGTTCTCGCCTTCCATACATTCTTCAGCGCTACCAGAATTTTCGCCCCCTCCCCCACCCTATGATTCACTTCCGCTTCCATGGTTCCATCCGCTGCCAAATCCACTCCCAGATATCTAAAACACTTCACTTCCTCCACTTTTTCTTCATTTAAACGTACCTCCCAATTTACTTGTCCCTCAACCCTGCTGAACCTAATAACTTTGCTCTTATTCACATTTACCCTCAGCTTTCTTCTTTCACACACTTTACCAAACTCAGTCAACAGCTTCTGCAGTTTCTCACCCGAATCAGCCACCAGCGCTGTATCATCAGCGAACAACTGACTCACTTCTCAAGCCCTCTCATCCACAACAGACTGCATACTTGCCCCTTTTATCCCTGGGGATAGGGGAGAAAGAATACTTCCCACGTATTCCCTGCTTGTCGTAGAAGGCGACTAAAAGGGAAGGGAGCGGGGAGCGGGAAATCCTCCCCTCTCATTTTTTTTTATTTTCCAAAAGAAGGAACAGAGAAGGGGGCCAGGTGAGGATATTCCCTCAAAGGCCCAGTCCTCTGTTCTTAACGCTACCTCGCTAATGCGGGAAATGGCGAATAGTATGAAAGATATATATATATATATATATATATATATATATATATATATATATATATATATATATATATATATATATATAGCGCAAAAGCCTGTGTGTGTGTGTGTGTGTGTTTGTGTGTGTGTGTGTGTGTGTGTATATGTGTGTGTGTGTGTGTGTGTGTGTGTCATATAACTACCCCTTCGTAGGTCATTGGTTCAGTCTCAAACAAATTTGGTGGAGTGATACTTTGGAAACAAATTTACCCAATTTCCACGCTGGGGAGTTGGAGGTGTAACACACTCCCGGATGAACTGTGTGTGTGTGTGTGTGTGTGTGTGTGTGTGTCACCATGTAGGAACCAGCAACACAAACCCAAGGATGAGGAGGAGGAGGAACTCACCTGCTTCGTCTAATGACTGTGACAATGTTAATCTGTTGTCGACGAATGCCCGACACAGCGCTGCACGAAGCGGTGATACTGTCTGTAACCTGTTCACTCAACTCGGACATCTGGTGCCCCAGAGACCAGGTGAGGATACTTGCTGATTGGCTGATCTGTATGAGCCAATCAGTCGGAGACTCTGTGAACCTACCAGCTCCTCGGGATTTTACGTAATGCTCTGTATATAGGGAAGTCGAGTGCGATTCGAACAGCTCGTGTCAATCTGGAATAGTTTTTTTTTTTTAAGGTAATGAGGTGAAAATTAGCTTTAAAAATGTTTGTGCCGTTGGAAAATGGAATAGATTAAAGTTATTATATAATGAGGTAAGCGACACTCGGTGTCAAGACGGTCGCAGGGGTGTTCACGATCAATATCATTACTCCATGGTCGGATGCTTCACTCGGGGTTCATTCGAAGGTTTCGTTCGGAGTTGGACCACCGACCGTGACAGTGGGTGTGGAGAACATCCCTGTAGCACCACAGGCCTATGGGCTACTCCCGTCTCTTACACCGTATGTTGTTGAATTACGTGGCTCTCGTGATTAGCTGACTATAAGCTATAAAGACGTGTAATACTTTACAATGTGTTGGTATGATTCATTGATTCATATATGCGTTTTCATAGCCAGTGGGCCGCAGACATCTGTATGCCAATGGGCAGCAGACATCTGTATACCAGTGGGCCGCAGACATCTGTATGCCAGTGGGCCGCAGACATCTGTATACCAGTGGGCCGCAGACATCTGTATGCCAGTGGGCCGCAGACATCTGTATGCCAGTGGATAGCAGACATCTGTACGCCATTGTATGGAATCATTTCATCTTCACAGTGCTGCTATCCACGCCACCACGTTGAGAGGAATAGGCGCTGGTAGGCTTAGTCGCTGGGCAGAAATCGCTACTTCAGTCGACATTGGAGAACCGACTCGAGCGCCGAGGTCGCCCAAAACATTGCTGCTGAGGCCAGGCGTGAGTCGAGAAAGTGCGTGCGCTGAGTAAGCTGGACGAGTTTGACGAGTGTACCAGGGGAGGGACTTCTACCATTCCACGAGAGAGAGAGAGAGAGAGAGAGAGAGAGAGAGAGAGAGAGAGAGAGAGTGGTGGGTGCTCACGCACGACCTTTTAATCCCTTCCTCGGGAGAGCGATGGAAAATCCAGTGCAGTTTGCAGGTGGGAGGACGCCACTGTGGGAAGTTAAGTGGGATATAAGAAAGCGTGAGGTGGTGGTGGGGTGCGCTTTCCATGGCGAGGGATGACATGGTTGGTTGGCGAGGGTCAAGTACCTCAGGTGATTGAAAAACGAACTGGCAAAAGCCCCAACTAGAGCGACTGCTGGAGCGACCGTGTGTAATGATGAGGTTGGACCCAACACGAAAACTGGTAAAGGTTCTCGTTTCATTATTTTACATGCTGGAGGAGGTGGGCGAGGGGTTTGTGTGAGGGGGTTGGGGGGGTCTGTCTTCTGGGCTTCATCCTCCGCGGTATCATTCGTTTTTAGGTTTGAAAATGGCTGCAAGGATTTAAGACATGATTCGAAGACCAGCTCCATAGACCATGAAAGGATTTAAGACATGATTCGAAGACCAACTACATAGACCACGAAGGATTTAAGACATGATTCGAAGACCAACACCATAGACCATAAAAGAGTTTAAGACATGATTCAGAGGCCTGGTATGGAAGGGAGATCCTTATTACTAAAAGAATTATATCCCCGTAGCACAGTAAGACGCATCACAGAGTTGCAAGAAGCAGCAACGGGAGAACTGAAGTGAGAGAATGATTATCCTCAAATAACACCACACCTGAGCCATCTCTGACGAGGTCTGAGCTGTTTCAAACCACAGAGAGCCACAGAGAAAGACAGACTCATATAATAGACGGATTAGCCCTTAGGCAGAGCCATGATATACTATGATTCCCGCCTTTTTTTACTGCCAGTTTAACCCAAGTTGAACTCAGAGAAACACACCTGAAGACTGAAGTTAGAAAAGATTATTCCCAGTTGAGATTAATCTATGAAAACAACAGAGAAACTGACAAGAAAGGTAATGGGATACGAGACTGAAGAAGACTGGAGGATGTGTATGAAGCATACCAAAAAACAAAAGAAGGTTGAAGATTACAAGGTAAAAGATGTGGGTGGGAAATTGTATTGGAATCATATGTAAATAAAGTTGATGATGACACCCGTGATGACATATATTGGTAGATTTGTACCATTGATCGAAAGGGACATTGCCAGTGACACACTACTACCTCAGGCACAGAGCTGCACCATCTACCTCCCTCGGCCCTCGACCTCTTGCTAACTCGTCATTCTTGGGACTTTTTCCCACTTACGGTGACACTATGATAATAGTACATTCAGGATTCAGTAGCCAAAAAATATCAGTTACAATGTAATTGTAGCTTATTTACAAACGCTAATTACAAGGTTGGTGGACTTGTGTTGTGTGTGTGGTTTCAGAAGTGGCAGAGGATGTGTGGATCAGGTGTTTCTTTTGAAGAATGTATGTAAGAAATACTTAGAAAAACAGATGGATTTGTATGTAGCATTTATGGATCTGGAGAAGGCATATGATAGGATGGATAGAGATGCTTTGTGGAAGGTTTTTAAGAGTATGTGGCGTAGGAGGTAAGTTGCTAGAAGCAGTGAAAAGTTTTTATCAAGGATGTAAGGCATGTGTACGAATAGGAAGAGAGGAAAGTGATTGGTTTCCAGTGAATGTCGGTTTGCGGCAGGGGTGCATGATGTCTCCATGGTTGTTTGATTTGTTTATGGATAGGGTGGTTTGGGAGGTGAATGCAAGAGTTTTGGAGCGAGGGGGAAGTATGCATTCTGTTATGGGTGAGAGGGCTTGGAAAGTGAATCAGTTGTTGTTCGCTGATACTACAGCGCTGGTGGCTGATTTTGGTGAGAAGCTGGAAAGGTTGGTGATTGAGTTTGGTAAAGTGTGTGAGAAGAGAAAGCTGAGAATAAATGTGAATAAGAACAAGCTTATTAGATTCACTAGGGTTGAGGGACAAGTTAACTGGGAGGTAAGTTTGAATGGAAAAAAACTGGAGGAAGTGAAGTGTTATAGATATCTGGGAGCGGACATAGTAGCGGATGGAACCATGGAAGCGGAAGTGAGTCACAGAGTGGGGGAGGGAGCGAAGGTTCTGGGAGCACTGAAGAATGTGTGGAAGGCGAGAACGCTATCTCGGAGAGCAAAAATGGGAATGTTTGAAGGAATAGTGATTCCATCTATGTTATATGGTTGCGAGGCATGGGCTATAGATAGGGTTGTGCGGAGGAGGGTGGATATATTGGAAATGAAATGTTTGAGGACAATATGTGGTGTGAGGTGGTTTGATCGAGTAAGGAAAGGGTAAGAGAGATGTGTGGTAAAAAAAAAAAGAGTGTGGTTGAGGGAGCAGAGGAGGGTGTGTTGATATCGTTTGGACACATGAAGAGAATGAGTGAGGAAAGATTGACAAAGAGGATATATGTGTCAGAGGTGGAGGGAAGGAGAAGTGGGAGACCAAATTGGAGGTGGAAGGATGGAGTGAAAAAGATATTGAGCGATCGGGGCCTGAACATAAAGGAGGGTGAAAGGTTTGGAAGGAATAGAGTGAATTGGAACGATGTGATATACTGGGGTCAACGTGCTATCAGTAGATTGAACCAGGGCATGTGAAGCGTCTGGGGTAAACCATGAAAAGTTTTGTGGGGCCTGGATGTGGAAAGGGAGCTGTGGTTTCGGTGCATTACACATGGCAGCTAGAAACTGAGTGTGAAGGAATATGGCCTATTTTGTCTGTTCCAGGCCCTGCCTCGCTTGGGTGGGGGATGCTATTTCTTCTGTATTGGGGTGGCGACAGAAATGGATGAAGGCAGCAAGTATGGATATGTACACGTGTATGTATGTATGTATGTATATGTATATGTATATGTCTGTGCAATTGAGTGGGAGATGTATAAAAGAAAGAGACAGGAGGTCAAGAGAAAGGTGCAAGAGGTGAAAAAAAGGGCAAATGAGAGTTGGGGTGAGAGAGTATCATTAGATTTTAGGGAGAATAAAAAGATGTTCTGGAAGGAGGTAAATAAAGTGCGTAAGACAAGGGAGCAAATGGGAACTTCAGTGAAGGGCGCAAATGGAGAGGTGATAACAAGTAGTGGTGATGTGAGAAGGAGATGGAGTGAGTATTTCGAAGGTTTGTTGAATGTGTTTGATGATAGAGTGGCAGATATAGGGTGTTTTGGTCGAGGTGGTGTGCAAAGTGAGAGGGTTAGGGAAAATGATTTCGTAAACAGAGAAGAGGTAGTAAAAGCTTTGCGGAAGATGAAAGCCGGCAAGGCAGCAGGTTTGGATGGTATTGCAGTGGAATTTATTAAAAAAGGGGGTGACTGTATTGTTGACTGGTTGGTAAGGTTATTTAATGTATGTATGACTCATGGTGAGGTGCCTGAGGATTGGCGGAATGCGTGCATAGTGCCATTGTACAAAGGCAAAGGGGATAAGAGTGAGTGCTCAAATTACAGAGGTATAAGTTTGTTGAGTATTCCTGGTAAATTATATGGGAGGGTATTGATTGAGAGGGTGAAGGCATGTACAGAGCATCAGACTGGGGAAGAGCAGTGTGGTTTCAGAAGTGGTAGAGGATGTGTGGATCAGGTGTTTGCTTTGAAGAATGTATGTCAGAAATACTTAGAAAAGCAAATGGATTTGTATGTAGCATTTATGGATCTGGAGAAGGCATATGATAGAGTTGATAGAGATGCTCTGTGGAAGGTATTAAGAATTTATGGTGTGGGAGGCAAGTTGGTAGAAGCAGTGAAAAGTTTTTATCGAGGATGTAAGGCATGTGTACGTGTAGGAAGAGAGGAAAGTGATTGGTTCTCAGTGAATGTAGGTTTGCGGCAGGGGTGTGTGATGTCTCCATGGTTGTTTAATTTGTTTATGGATGGAGTTGTTAGGGAGGTGAATGCAAGAGTTTTGGAAAGAGGGGCAAGTATGAAGTCTGTTGTGGATGAGAGAGCTTGGGAAGTGAGTCAGTTGTTGTTCGCTGATGATACATCGCTGGTGGCTGATTCATGTGAGAAACTGCAGAAGCTGGTGACTGAGTTTGGTAAAGTATGTGAAAGAAGAAAGTTAAGAGTAAATGTGAATAAGAGCAAGGTTATTAGGTACAGTAGGGTTGAGGGTCAAGTCAATTGGGAGGTAAGTTTGAATGGAGAAAAACTGGAGGAAGTAAAGTGTTTTTGATATCTGGGAGTGGATCTGGCAGCGGATGGAACCATGGAAGCGGAAGTGAATCATAGGGTGGGGGAGGGGGCGAAAATCCTGGGAGCCTTGAAGAATGTGTGGAAGTCGAGAGCATTATCTCGGAAAGCAAAAATGGGTATGTTTGAAGGAATAGTGGTTCCAACAATGTTGTATGGTTGCGAGGCGTGGGCTATGGATAGAGTTGTGCGCAGGAGGATGGATGTGCTGGAAATGAGATGTTTGAGGAAAATGTGTGGTGTGAGGTGGTTTGATCGAATAAGTAATGTAAGGGTAAGAGAGATGTGTGGAAATAAAAAGAGAGTGGTTGAGAGAGCAGTAGAGGGTGTTTTGAAATGGTTTGGGCACATGGAGAGAATGAGTGAGGAAAGATTGACCAAGAGGATATATGTGTCGGAGATGGAGGGAACGAGGAGAAGTGGGAGACCAAATTGGAGGTGGAAAGATGGAGTGAAAAAGATTTTGAGTGATCGGGGCCTGAACATGCAGGAGGGTGAAAGGAGGGCAAGGAATAGAGTGAATTGGTTCGATGTGGTATATCGGGGTTGACGTGCTGTCAGTGGATTGAATCAGGGCATGTGAAGCGTCTGGGGTAAACCATGGAAAGCTGTGTGGGGCCTGGATGTGAAAGGGAGCTGTGGTTTCGGGCATTATTGCATGACAGCTAGAGACTGAGTGTGAACGAATGGGGCCTTTGTTGTCTTTTCCAAGTGCTACCTCGCACACATGAGGGGGGAGGGGGAAGGTATTCCATGTGTGGCGAGGTGGCGATGGGAATGAATAAAGGCAGACAGTGTGAATTGTGTGCATGGGTATATATGTATGTGTCTGTGTGTGTATATATATGTGTACATTGAGATGTATAGGTATGTATATTTGCGTGTGTGGACGTGTATGTATATACATTGTGTATGGGGGTGGGTTGGGCCATTTTTTTCGTCTGTTTCCTAGCGCTACCTCGCAAACGCGGGAGACAGAGACAAAGAAAAAAAAAGCAATATATATATATATATATATATATATATATATATATATATATATATATATATATATATATTATATATATATATATATATATATATATATATATATATATATATATATATATATATATATATATATATATATATATATATATATTGTGTAAAAGCATGTCTGCAGCTCGAGACACATAAAGAAAAACATGAAAAATTTATCTCATACATATATTATGTTTCTGACGGTAGTTCTGTGAAGCGTGATGGGTGATTTTCTTTTTTTTCTCACTCTGTTTAAAGTCCCCACACCTAGTGTGAGCAATGATAAGGTTTATCTTATCTTATCTCAAAAGTGTCGTGCAGTATATTGTGACACACTGTACGTAGGCTGGAAGTGAGGCATAGAATATGATCCTTGTTCCCCTTGTTCTGTGCAACATTGACTACATTATATGTCACAGAAGTTCTGCTTCTCTCTCTATGTCTCACACTCACACAATTTATCTTGTTACTCAGTCATCTCTCTCCTCGCCACCACACACTCTGGTGTCTCTCTCCTCGCTACCACACACTCTGGTGTCTCTCTCCTCGCTACCACACACTCTGGTGTCTCTCTCCTCGCTACCACACACTCTGGTGTCTCTCTCCTCGCTACCACACACTCTGGTGTCTCTCTCCTCGCTACCACACACTCTGGTGTCTCTCTCCTCGTTACCACACACTCTGGTGTCTCTCTCCTCGCTACCACACACTCTGGTGTCTCTCTCCTCGCTACCACACACTCTGGTGTCTCTCTCCTCGCTACCACACACTCTGGTGTCTCTCTCCTCGCTACCACACACTCTGATGTCTCTCATGCTCTTCATTTTGCATCCTGTTCTTCATAGTTGCATCCTGTTCTTCATTGTTGCATTCTGTTCTTCATTCTTGCATCCTGTTCTTCATTGTTACATCCTGTTCTTCATTGTCGCATCCCGTTCTTCATTCTTGCATCCTGTTCTTCATTGTTGCATCCTGTTCTTCATCGTTGCATTCTGTTCTTCATTGCTGCATCTTGTTCTTCATTGATGCATCCTGTTCTTCATTGTTACACCCTGTTCTTCATCGTTGCATCCTGTTCTTCATTGTTGCACCCTGTTCTTCATCGTTGCATCCTGTTCTTCATTACTGCATCTTGTTCTTCATTGTTGCATCGTGTTCTTCATCGTTGCATCCTGTTCTCCATTGCTGCCTCCTGTTCTTCATTGTTGCATCCTGTTTTTCATTGTTGCATCCTACTCTTCATTGTTGTATCCTGTTCTTCAGTGTTGCATCCAGTTCTTCATTGTTACATCCTGTTCTTCACTGTTACATCCTGTTCTTCATTGTTGCATCCTGTTCTTCATCGCTACATCCTGTTCTTCATCTTTACATTCTGTTCTTCATTGTTGCATCCTGTTCTTCATCTTTACATCCTGTTCTTTATTGTTGCATCCTGTTCTTCATCGTTGCATCCTGTTCTTCACTGTTGCATCCTGTTCTTCATTATTGCATCCTATTCTTCATTCTTGCATCCTGTTCTTCATGGTTGCATCCTGTTCTTCATTGTTGTATCCTGTTTTTCATTGTTGCATCCTGTTCTTCATTGTTGCATCCTGTTCTTCATCTTTACATCCTGTTCTTCATGGTTGCATCCTGTTCTTCATTGTTACATCCTGCTCTTCATTGTTGCATCCTGTTCTTCATTGTTGCATCCTGTTCTTCATTGTTGCATCCTGTTCTTCATTATTGCATCCTATTCTTTATTGTTGCTTCCTGTTCTTCATGGTTGCATCCTGTTCTTCATTGTTGCATCCTGTTCTTCATTGTTGCATCCTGTTCTTCATCTTTACATCCTGTTCTTCATGGTTGCATCCTGTTCTTCATTGTTACATCCTGTTCTTCATTGTTACATCCTGTTCTTCATTGTTGGATCCTGTTCTTCATCGTTACATCCTGTTATTCATCGTGACATCCTGTTCTTCATGGTCGCATCCAGTTCTTCATTGCTGGCGAATATCTGGCGAAGTCTTCGGGGGTCTCCTACCCCCACAGCCTGGGCTCAGCTCACACTGCTGGGTTGGGTCGACCAAGCAGGTGTTGGAAGGTACGCTAGCCCTCAGGCTCACACAGCCCCTCATCCTGGCTCGCCTGGTACCATAGTACCGAGGATCCTATGCTGTGTCTAATGGCAGATGCGAAGGCATTGAAGAGTCTTGAGTCCCACATGTTTAAGGTGTTCTCTCATTTTGTGTACATCGCACCTTTGGATTTCAGAGGTACTTGTGTTTATAAAGTCTCCATGTCTGTTGTGCTAATAGGAAGTCATTTACGAGTGTGGATTGGAAACTATACCTTCTTACGCATCTCCAAGTATGGATTTGGATGCGCCTCTCCCGTCTGCGCAAAAGGATCCTCAGATATTGCAGTCTTTCCCGTGAATCTAGTTCCCTTTACCATACTAATATGGGCTGTGATAGTTCTCTATATACACTTTCTGATCCCGCAGTTTCCTCCGCCTTGGAGTAGGGTGATGTTAGAATGAAGCGATGATCATTACGTGAAGGAACTGGCGACTTAGATGATGATATGATTGTCCTTTGTTTTTTCTCTTTCGCTTGTCTGCAGGTTCACAGGATCCAGCCTGCCCTCTTTCTGCATGAAGCAATCTTTGTTCTGTAATGTTCGTTGAAGGTTAGATCGTTCGACATTGCTACTTTCAGAATATATTTCACTGGTTTAAGAGAGCGCCCGCGTCTGTTCGATCATTCTGTATTTTCTTATTTTTGTTTTGCTTTCTTTAATTATCCCTTTCCGAAGGTGTTGAAACTTGTCGCCAGTGAGAAGCAATTTGTCCTCGGTTGCCCAGTTAGATGCTTCGTTTATATCTCATTGCAGCCTTTCTGCATCATTTATTGATGCGATTCTCGTACTTATTCTTGTATCATCTGCGAAGGATGATATAAATCTGTGACGCGCGTTTGCGTCACTGTCAGATGTAATAAGACTGAGGAACAGGAAGGGCGCAAGTACACTTCCTTGTGGGACAGAGGTTTTTACTATGGAGGCGCTGGAGGTGGCATGGTTAACAAGAACATGTTGTGATCTCAGGGTCAAACCGTTGTACAGACATCTTGGTTAACAAGAACATGTTGTGATCTCAGGGTCAAACCATTGTATAGCCATCTGGCAAATGGGCCTGGTTATTACCATCTTTCGTCTCTTAACGTGTCACAACACCATCATCACATTGGTCAAATGCTTTTGCAACGTCTGTGTAAATCACGTCGAGCATGTCCTTTGTTTTCTATGACTTCAGCAACACTATCATAACGGTCAGGCAACTGAGAGAGAGGGGCAAGATCTTCCTGTCCTGAAACCATGCTGTCTTGGGTCATGTAGCCGATTGTTCATTTCAATCAATTCACTTAGTTTTCCTCTCATTAATCGTGTGGAGATCTTAATAATATGCGATGTTAGTGCTCTAGGTCGATACATTTTGGGGGGAAGACTTCTTTGTTTCGACCTTGGTGAAGTGGGGCGGTGTGGGTCAGTTCCAGATTCGTAGGAGCGATGTCAGAATCTAGCTAGACTTTGTCTCCAGAGAATATTCATTCATCTCTCGTGCTAGCGGAGCTTTGCATCTCTCTATGAAGACTTGAGTTCCATGAGTGCGGGGCCTGGGAGTGAGTGCATGGGCATGTCTTTGATGGCCCTCTTGAAATCCTGTGTTGGGGTGGGGATATCTGCCATATGTACACTTGAGTGACTTACGTACGAAGATCTCTGTTGGGTCAGTTCTTTTCACTGTGCTTTTTTCCTATTGCCTTTTCAGGGTCTCACTCACCTCCAGGCAGTTATCTGTGAAAGTACCTTTTTGCTTTAAGTGGTCCTGGATAATTCCCTTCACATGGTTTTCTTTCCAGTGCTGTGAGAGCTGTGGCTTCTTAAGAAGGTCTGTTGATCTTCCTCACCTCCTATACACTGCTCGTCCTTCTAAGTTCTACCCTTGACCTTTTTGTGCCCTTCTCCTCGTTCGTACGTGTCTGTTGCATGTTTGGGGGGTTACCAGAAAAGTCATGTCATGTACGTATTCTTCCTCAGTCTTGCTTCTTAGCAGGGTTTCCCCTCTGTGTCCCACACATCTCATGGGCCACATTCTCCCACTTCATCTGTTTGCTATTAAGACTGAAGTTACTGGAAACACTTCCACTGTTACGTGTGTTCAGTCTGGGAGGCATAGTATCTTTACTTCCGTTAGGTTGTGATCAGAGGATAAATAGGGTGTTTGTGATGGCAGTGTTACGTATTGGGTTCTGTTCTTCACTGATGCGTCCTGTTCTTCATCGCTGCGTCTTGGTTTTTTTTGTGCTCTTTTTCACTGTTGCGACCTGTTCTTCATTGTTGTGATTTGTTCTTTATTGGTGAGTCCTTCAATGTTGCGTCCTGTTCTTCACCGTTATGTCCTGGTCTTAATTACGATGTCCTGTTGTTCAATATTGGGTCCTGTTCTTCACTACTACGTCGTGTTCTCACTGTTGCGTGTTGTTCTTCATCGCTACCTCCTGTAGCTCACTGTTGCGTGTTGTTCTTCATCGCTACCTCCTGTTCCTCACTGTTGCGTGCTGTTCTTCATCGCTACCTCCTGTTCCTCACTGTTGCGTGCTGTTCTTCATCGCTACCTCCTGTTCCTCACTGTTGCGTGTTGTTCTTCATCGCTACCTCCTGTTCCTCACTGTTGCGTGTTGTTCTTCATCGCTACCTCCTGTTCCTCACTGTTGCGTGTTGTTCTTCATCGCTACCTCCTGTTCCTCACTGTTGCGTGTTGTTCTTCATCGCTACCTCCTGTTCCTCACTGTTGCGTGCTGTTCTTCATCGCTACCTCCTGTTCCTCACTGTTGCGTGTTGTTCTTCATCGCTACCTCCTGTTCCTCACTGTAGGGGCTGCCATAGCTGTGTTCCTAATCCTTTCCTCTTACGACCTGCGTTAAGACCACCCGAATTAGAACGAGGGGGATTAATGCCGTAATTGTAATCATTAAGAGGATTAATCTTGGAGGCTCTTAGCCTGACTAGATTATTCCTGTAACCTCCTGGAATACAGAGAGTGTTTTAGCCCACGACTCAACCAGTACAGCATCGTCCATATCTCCGTCAGCGATGGGGTGTTTGAGGTTCGAGTAGACAGCGTGTGTCCCACAGTGGCTGTGAGGAGCCACGGTGTTGGTGCGCACATCACACAGAAGGTCAGATGTCTGGTAGATTAGTCTCGTGTAGACTCAGTGCTGTACCGTCGCATCCCTCGCAGTGTTGCCTATGGAAGGCTGGTGTCATCCAGACGATGGCGTTCGTAGATGAACACACACACACACACACACACACACACAGACACACACACCACACACACACACACACACACACACACACACACACACACACACACACAGATGTACGATGGTAGGAGAAAGACCAGGAGATGCGCCCCACGAGCATAGAGCAGCATTAGGTAATATTACCATTAAGTAATATCATTCTCTCTCTCTCTCTCTCTCTCTCTCTCTCTCTCTCTCTCTCTCTCTCTCTCTCTCTCTCTCTCTCTCTCTCTCTCTCTCTCTCTCTCTCTCTCTCTCTCGTACGCCGTCATTACCGGCCTGGCTATGGGGAAGGGTTAATGTCATCTGCCCAGGCAGAGCCAGCACATCAGCGGCTGTCACTGGTCCCCTCATGAGACCCAAGTGACTGTCACTCCTCTCTCCCTCAACCACACGTACTCACACCTGGGCCACTTTCAGTCACAGAGCACGTGATCTCTCCCTCTCATACATGACCCTTGAAAACGCGTAACTCACACGACTTTGCTCGTGGAAACTCTAGTATATTTCTCTGCGGTGAGCGCCACGCGCTAGCCCCGTCTGTATGGCTCAGCCTCGTCGTAAAGACTCGTGAGTGAGTCCCCATCCTTTTCTGTGTACCGCGATGGTGTTGCTGTGTCCCTGTTCTGTGGGTATTATTCTTTGCTGCTGGTCTCGTGGGTTGCGTGTGTCTGTGTCTCCCTACACCCACGTAAGGCTGGGACCAGAGGGACGCGTATGGCTCCTGCTTCCCTCAGTTTCGATGTGGAGGCTGGCCTCACGAGGATTGACTGTTTTGATTGCCCACGTCTCCCCTTGAACAGTTAAGCTGTGGGATTTTCTCCCACCCATTTGTCTTCACATCATCCTATAACCTCTCTAGCTGTGGGTAGGGCTGCAAACTCCTGCTGTTCGCCTGTGTTATGTCGCTCACAAGGAAGAAAAAGAAAACATGAAAAATTAACAGCAAAATGTCATCCCTCGTTTCCTCAGTATATATATATATATATAAATGAAGGAACAGTGAAGGGGGCCAGGTGAGGTTATTCCCTCAGAGGCCCAGTCCTCTGTTCTTAGCGCTACCTCGCTAACGCGGGAAATGGTGAAAAAAAAAAAATTATATATATATATATATATATATATATATATATATATATATATATATATATATATATATATATATATATATATATATATGGTTATGTTTGAAGGAAAAGTGGTTCCAACAATGTTAAATTGTTGCGAGGCGTGGGCTATAGATAGGGTTGTGCGAAAGAGGGTGGATGTGCTGGAAATGAGATGTTTGAGGACAATATGTGGTGTGAGGTGGTTTGATCGAGTAAGTAATGATAGGGTAAGAGAGATGTGTGGTAATAAAAAGAGTGTGGTTGAGAGAGCAGAAGAGGGTGTATTGAAATGGTTTGGTCACATGGAGAGAAAGAGTGAGGGAAGATTGACCAAGAGGATATATGTGTCAGAGGTGGAGGGAACGAGGAGAAGTGGGAGACCAAATTGGAGGTGGAAAGATGGAGTGAAAATGATTTTGAGCGATCGCGGCCTGAACATGCAGGAGGGTGAAAGGCGTGCAAGGAATAGAGTGAATTGGAACAACGTGGTATATCGGGGTCGACGTTCTCTCACTGGATTGAACCAGAGCATGTGAAGCGTCTGGGGTACACCATGGAAAGTTTTGTGGGGCCTCGATGTGGAAAGGGAGCTGTGGTTTTGGTGCATTATTACATGACAGCTAGAGACTGAGTGTGAACGAATGGTGCCTTTGTTGTCTTTTCCTAGTGCTATCTCGCGCACGTGTGGGGGGAGGGGGGGGGGGGGAGTGTCATTTCATGTGTGGCGGGGTGGCGACGAAATGAATAAAGGCAGAAAGTATGAATTATGCACATGTGCATATATGTATATGTCTGTGTATATATATATATATATATATATATATATATATATATATATATATATATATATATATATATATATATATATACACGTTGAAATGTATAGGTATGTGTATGTGCTTGTGTGGACGTGTATGTATATACATGTGTATATGGGAGGGTTGGGCCATTCTTTCGTCTGTTTCCTTGCGCTACCTCGCTAAAGCGTGAGACAGCGACAAAGTATAATAAATGAATATATATATATATATATATATATATATATATATATATATATATATATATATATATATATATATATATATATATATATATATTCCTATGAGTCCACGCACTACTTCGTAATATTCGCCCACTCCACCTCGCCAGACCTCCGCCGTTCCCCTGTAATGGATTTTCATCAGCCAGACATTTACGTAACTGGACCTTTGTGGCATCGCTGGTGGCGCGGGGTCGGTGGGTGTGTGTGTGTGTGTGTGTGTGTTAAATTTTTGGTCCACCCTGGTGACGGCCGCTGCTGCTTCTGCTGCTGCCTCGTCCAGGGAGGGACCCCAAGTTTATTTACCTCATTCACAGCCTCACATAAGCGCCTCATCCACCCCCAATGCCCTCGCCAGCCCTTGTGCCACTCACACCCCCTGCAGCCACTTTCCCACGAGACACCCATCGGTTTCACTTCAGTCTGTGGCAGCCATGAAGGATGAGTTCGCCTCCGGGGGGAAAAAAAGGAAAACGATCCTGGAGTCGTGCAGACGCAGAGCATCGGTCCGATGACCTCGACTGTGGATGACAAGCTGACCAAACATCACACGAGAGGCAAACGTTATTGATCTCCAGCATCACCTTCTCCAGGATATTTCCACAGCACTTTACCTGCTTCTGCTGCTGGTGTTCTTAGCCTCCTGTTCCTCATTCAGAAGCTGACGCCTCTCCCTCACAGCGCCTCCTACAGCGACCCCAGGAGGCAAGCGTCGGCTGCCAGGTGGTACTTGACCCCCCTCCACCACCAGCAGGAAGGTGTCCTCAGCCAAGGGTCATGTGGGATGGAAACAAGGAAGGTAGCCAGGACCCCAGGGGATGAAGGATCCCACCAGGTGAACCTGAGGTACCCAGGACCCCAGGGGATGTAGGATCCCACCAGGTGAACCTGAGGTACCCAGGACCCCAGGGGATGAAGGATCCCACCAGGTGAACCTGAGGTACCCAGGACCCCAGGGGATGAAGGATCCCACCAGGTGAACCTGAGGTACCCAGGACCCCAGGGGATGAAGGATCCCACCAGGTGAGCCTGAGGTACCCGGGACCCCAGGGGATGAAGGATCCCACCAGGTGAACCTGGGACATCCAGGACCCCAGGGGATGAAGGATCCCACCAGGTGAGCCTGAGGTATCCAGGACCCCAGGGGATGAAGGATCCCACTAGGTGAACCTGAGGTACGCAGGACCCCAGGGGATGAAGGATCCCACCAGGTGAACCTGAGGTACCCAGGACCCCAGGGGATGAAGGATTCCACCAGGTGAACCTGAGGTACCCAGGACCCCAGGGGATGAAGGATCCCACCAGGTGAATCTGAGGTACCCAGGACCCCAGGGGATGAAGGATCCCACCAGATGAACCTGGGACATCCAGGACCCCAGGGGATGAAGGATCCCACCAGATGAACCTTCGACATCCAGGACCCCAGGGGATGAAGGATCCCACCAGATGAACCTGGGACATCCAGGACCCCAGGGTACGAAGTCATTAGAAGGTCTTCCTCCTTCAACTTGAGGACATCACGCACGTGCTTGCGTAACCGCAGATGCGTTAGTGGTTACCGTCCAGAGAGAGAGAGAGAGAGAGAGAGAGAGAGAGAGAGAGAGGACTCACTGGTCCGAGACCCGGGCAGATCTAACACGCCAACCGAATGGCTCTGATCCCTCAACCTTCCCACGTCAACCCCGCCCGTCTAACTCACCCCAGGAAACAGGTCTCGTCCCTCACCACACACTGAGGGGCGTCCAAACACACTCACATAAACTCGGGTCCTCCACCCCTCAACATGTGGGAATAACACCAGACCATCCCAAACTCTCGCCTGCCATGGAACAAGAAACTTTCCTTATTCCTCAAACCTTACCAAAACACACACACACACACACACACAAACCCTCCGCCCTACCCCACACACACACACAGACCAGGGATGTCCCCTACACAACCCCACCACTCCTCTGGGTCCCCACTTTACCCCGCAAATCAGTGAGCACTCGAGTAGAAACACAGAACCAAGCGGAAATGATTTCCATCCATTATACCTCATTAATAAGAATGATTCGACATAGCGCGCAACGCTGGACAAACAGACGCTTTTGACCTTATAACACGCGTACATGATGGGAAAACAACGCTGGTGTCTCAAACCAACACACACACACACACACACACACACACACACACACACACACACACACACACACACACTCGTCAGTAAACACTCCAGGCTACAGAATCTTCCAGCTCTACCACAGCAGCCGGTCACACGTAGAAGTGGCCTTAGCACATCCAAGCCTCACAGATCTTTCCATGGTTTACCCCAGACGCTTCACATCCCCTCGTTCAGTCCATTGACAGCACGTCGACCCTGGTATACCACATCGTTCCAATTCACTCTATTCCATGCATGCCATTCACCCTCCTGCATGTTCAGGCATTGACATCTTAAACACTAAAGATAAATGACTTCATTAGTCTCCCAGATGATGTTGCTACAGCCTACATCCCTCCCGTAAGCGGGGATGTCTTATGTCCCCAGGTCACTACAAGATCCTTAGAATACCAGAATCCAACCCTGTATCATCGGTGATCTTAACCTACGAACAAACACAACACCATGAACTATACTGCGGCCAAATTTCCCAACCTTCATAGGTCACCCAGACCTGATCACACCTGGGTACGATACTTGGAAATAGCCCAGAAACCCGCTACAGTAGCCACCTCAGACAAGATGACCTCACGCGCAGCGATCACTATTCCGTGACAGTGGCTCTATCAACTGCTCCATCCCCGGCGCACAACGACTGGCTAACCCAGAGAGCGAACTGGAAGCTATTTAGTGAAGCGATCAACGAGAATATCGCTCCAGTACCGATAAAATAGCTGGGAAATGTAGACTCTTATGGAGTAAAAAGTTCTTTGACAAGACTGTATTCTCAGTGATACAGCCTCGCCAAAAGTATCCATCACTTGCAGTGTAACCTCGTGCAGCCAGAGCCCGGTAACACCACTATATGTATTCATATATCTATCTAATTTATTATGCCTGATCGTCGTTTCCCACGTCAGCGAGGTAGCGCCAGGAGACAGACGAAGAATGGCCCATCCACTCATATACACACGGATGGGACAATCGAGAAAGCGCAATTAGCTGTCATCTCCATCAAGAGGTACAAGACATTACCCAACCCTCCTCCCACTCAGGATACGAGAGAAACTAAACCCAAGTGTTCACCAACATCCCAGCCTCCGCCACGCTCCTCCAGCTGGATATACGCTCCGTGCCAACAGTGTAAAGACCTCCAGCAGACCTTGATGGAGAAAGCAAGAGAGACACAACGTGACCTGCCCTGGGAAGATACGATCACCACAGCGTAGAAATGACCCGAGAGCACTGTGGCAAGGAGCCAGGCGTTTACTGGGAGGTAACATCAAGGATATGAAAGTCAGCAATGACCAAACTGATGATGAGTGAAGGTATGGCAGTAGAAGTGATGAACAGATGACGAAGGGTCAAGATGACGTCGGAAGAAAACAGAAGCTATGACTAAGATGACGGAGAAGAATAGAGCGATGGGCTGACTTGGAGCAGAGAGAGAGAGAGAACCCTCCCAAACCTCAATAATGAGTCGACTTGACTGTCTTCCCGAACAAATGACTCTCACTGGCTATTGACTTGCCGGAACTCCGAACACCTCTCGAGCAGCCGAAGAACTCATCCCCTCGCGGGGAAAGAAAGTAAGGTAGAGAAGAGATGAAGCATCACCTTACCTGCAAAGGGACTTCAGTATCTTCTCTACATCGACTTGGCTGTGCTATGCTTCACACAGGCCGCCCGAGCAACGACGATGCCAAACCCAGGTAATAACAGAGATTGACCCGAAGAACTACCGCGACGTCCCAAGGGAAACATATGGTTAAGAGGACACTCTGAACACAATAGCCTCTCTAACCTTAATCAATATGGCTTCCGGAGGGGCAAAAAGCACTACCTCAGCAATGACGAATACGGCAGGGTAAAAAAATATCGCTGTCTCCAGAGGACAAGGAATATATCGTAGTTATACAAAGAGACATATGAGCAAAGCCTTTGACAAAGTGTGGACACACGGCCTACAATACAGGCCAACACATACCAGACATCATAGAAGGACTGATGGGTAACTCTCTCGACCAACTCATTGCAGAAATCCTCGTCAACTCTGCGACGTCACCCAGATTCCCTCTATTAAGCGGGTTCCCCCAAGGCGGCGTGCTGGCACCCACACTCCGCGTTACTCACACAGCTGACGTTTCCCCCATCGGTCGGTGCCATGAGCAGGGACATCTTCTATGTCGATGGCGCCACATAGACAGTAGTCTCAACCAACTGATCATACAGAACAAGTTTGTTTACTACAGTCAGAGGCAACCAGACGAAGCGAATTCAAAAAGAACTGGATCATAAACACCAGTATGAAGAAATGTACCACAGTGGCGCTTAGAAAGATAGAACCCAACGATATAAGCTTAAGAAGGAACAAGATTGTTCACATGAGCTGCAAAATCCTGGGTCATGCATCAAGGGGGAGTATGTTAATTCATCATATCAACAATGGATCTATACAAGGAAGAGCGATTCTGACCCCTCTGTACAGATTCTGGCACCTTCCAGAGACCCTAAATTTATACCTGGTCATTGCCATGAAATCTGGTGGATTTCTGGTCAAGGCCTCGGGGTCTTCATTCTATTGATGGTCTTATGTGGAATATTTCCTTATCCATGTACAGTACTTGGAAGCTATTCTGATACTAGCCATCAGACAGTTTGTCTGTCTTACTATTCTCCTAACATGGGACTCTGGCCACAGGTTAGGGATGATGTCGACTCCCAAGTCCCTCTCACGCACAAGATCTTGAAGCATATTTTCCAGCTGGATGATAATCATACTGTGTGCGTGCGTAGCCGCTAATGAGATGGCCTTCATTAGGGAGCTCACTCACTCGTGCTAACACAAGAATAAACACTCGGCGTCAATTGCAACGTTTTGCAACCAACTATCACAACTGGCTTGAGGTCTTCCAAGATCTTTATCATTCAACATTTTGTGGGATGTGTGGATCAGGTGTTTGCTTTGAAAGATGAGTGAGAGAAATACAAAAACAGACGGATTTGTATGCGTCATATATGGATCTGGAGAAGGCATATGATAGTGATGATAGAGATGCTTTGTGGAACGTATTAATAATATATGGTGTTGGAGGTAAGCTGCTAAGAGCAGTAAGAACCTTTTATGAAGGGCATGAGGCTTCTGTACGAGTAAGAAGAGAGAAGATTGAATGGTTCCCAGTGAGGTTCGGTCTGCGACAGGGGTGTATGATGTTCCCATGGTTGTATTAGGTAGGGTGGTTAGGGAGGTAGATGCAAGAGGGAAGTGAGTCAGTTGTTCGCCGATGATACAGCACTGATGGTTGATTTGAGTGAGAAACTGCAAAAGTTGGTGACTGAGTTTGGAAAAGGATGTGAAACGAGAAAGTTGAGAGCAAATGTGAATAAAAGCAAGGTTATTAGGTTCCGTAAGGTTGAGGGGACAAATTAGTTAGGATGTGAGTTTGAATGGAGAAGAATTGGAGGAAGTGAAGTGTTTTGATGATATTTGATAGTAAGCTTGGCAGCGAATGGAACCATGGAAGCGAAAATGAGTCACCGGGTGGGGGAGTGGGCAAAGGTTCTGGGAGCGATGAAGAATGTGTGGAAGGAAAGAACGTCATTTGGGTGAGCAAAAATGTGTATTATATGGATGTGAGGCATGGGCTATAGATAGGGTTGTACGGAGGAGGGTGGATGTGTTGGAAATGAAATGTTTGAGGTCAATATGTGGTGTGAGGTTGTTTGATGGAATAAGTAATGAAAGGGTATGAGTGATGTGTGGAGAAAGGGTGTATTGAAATGTTTTGGACATATGGAGAAATGAAAGGAAAGGTTGGCAAAGAGGATATACGTGCCAGAGGTGGAGGGAACAAGGAGAACCGGTGACCAAATTGGAGGTGGAAGGATGGAGTGAAAAAGATTTTGAGCGATTGGGGGCCTGAACATACGGAAGAGTGAGAGGCGTGCATGGGATAAAGTGAATTGGAACGATATGGTATACAGGGGAAAACGTGCTGTCATTGGACTGAACGAGGGGATGTGAAACGTCCAGGGTAAACCATGGAAAAATCCGTGAGGCCTGGATGTGGATAGGGAGCTGTGGTTTTAGTGCATTACACATGACAGCTAGTGTATGGATATGAGCGGATGTGGCCTTACTTTATCTAGTGCTACCTTGCCGACGAAGAAGGTAGCGATGCTGTTTCCTGCCGGGTGGAGTGGCACATTTTAAAAGACAAGCTTTGTTTACTTCCTCGAAAATTCGTCATATACCTTCCCTCGTCTTTTCTTTTTCCTTTCCATAATTCTTTGTATGATTCAGTTAAGGCCCAGCCTTGATGTGGACTTTCGTCCGTGACTGGAATCTTCAACATAAACAAAGAAAAAGAGGTTGTGGTTTTCCATCACCCATAGACTGTGCGTAGCTGATGTACTGGGAATTTAAACCCTCTCTGTAGTGTTTGGTATCTGAATAATAGCCTTTTAGTGCAAGGGACTTATAAGTACTGGAGAGGAAAGAGAGCATTTTCTATGTGTCGATTTAGAGGAAATGTAACATTTTCTAGGTGATGTTTTAGAGGAATGATAAGATTTTCTATGTGTTGTTTTAGAGGAAAGATAACGTTTTCTGTGTAATGTTTTAGAGGAAAGATAAAATTTTATATGTGATATTCTAAAGGAAATATAACATTTTCTATGTGTTGTTTTAGAGGAAAGATAACGTTTTCTATGTGATGTTTTACAGGAAAGATAACATTTTTCTATGTGATATTCTAGAGGAAAGATAACATTTTCTATGTGTTGTTTTAGAGGAAAGATAAAATTTTATATGTGTTATTCTAAAGGAAATATAACATTTTCTATGTGTTGTTTTAGAGGAAAGATAACATTTTTCTATGTGATATTCTACAGGAAAGATAACTTTTTTCTATGTGATATTCTAGAGGAAAGATAACATTTTTCTATGTGATATTCTAGAGGAAAGATAACATTTTTCTATGTGATATTCTAGAGGAAAGATAACATTTTCTATGTGTTGTTTGAGAGGAAAGATAACATTGTCTATGTGATGTTTTAGAGGAAAGATAACATTTTCTATGTGATGTTTCAAAGGAAAAAAAAACATTTTCTATGTAATGTTTTAGAGGAAAGATAACATTTTCTATGTGATGTTTTAGAGGAAAGATAACATTTTCTATGTGATGTTTTAGAGGAAAGATAACATTTTTCTATGTGATATTCTAGAGGAAAGATAACATTTTTCTATGTGATATTTTAGAGGAAAGATAACATTTTTCTATGTGATGTTTTAGAGGAAAGATAACATTTTCTATGTGTTGTTTTAGAGGAAAGATAACATTGTCTATGTGATGTTTTAGAGGAAAGATAACATTTTCTATGTGATGTTTCAAAGGAAAAAAAAACATTTTCTATGTAATGTTTTAGAGGAAAGATAACATTTTCTATGTGATGTTTCAAAGGAAAAAAAAAACATTTTCTATGTAATGTTTTAGAGGAAAGATAACATTTTCTATGTAATGTTTTAGAGGAAAGATAACATTTTCTATGTGATGTTTCAGAGAAAAAAAAAAACATTTTCTATGTAATGTTTTAGAGGAAAGATAACATTTTCTATGTGATGTTTTAGAGGAAAGATAACATTTTCTATGTAATGTTTTAGAGGAAAGATAACATTTTCTATGTGATGTTTTAGAGGAAAGATAACATTTTCTATGTAATGTTTTAGAGGAAAGATAACATTTTCTAGGTGATGTTTTAGAGGAAAGATAACATTTTCTATGTAATGTTTTAGAGGAAAGATAACATTTTCTATGTGATGTTTTAGAGGAAAGATAACATTTTCTATGTAATGTTTTAGAGGAAAGATAACATTTTCTATGTGATGTTTTAGAGGAAAGATAACATTTTCTATGTAATGTTTTAGAGGAAAGATAACATTTTCTAGGTGATTTTTTAGAGGAAAGATAACATTTTCTAGGTAATGTTTTAGAGGAAAGATAACATTTTCTATGTAATGTTTTAGAGGAAAGATAACATTTTCTATGTAATGTTTTAGAGGAAAGATAACATTTTCTATGTGATGTTTTAGAGGAAAGATAACATTTTCTATGTGATGTTTCGGAGGAAAGATAACATTGTCTATGTGATGTTTTAGAGGAAAGATAACATTTTCTATGTAATGTTTTAGAGGAAAGATAACATTGTCTATGTGATTTAGAGGAAAGATAACATTGTCTATGTGATGTTTTAGAGGAAAGATAACATTTTCAACGACCCTTCCCACACCCGCACCCTCGGTATGAAACTGATCCCATGGCCCCCCACACTTTCTCTCCTGGTTAGGAGTAGTTCACCCTTCGCTATACTCCTATCTTCACTATGGAGGGACACCCAGGCCCCTACGCTCCTACACTGGGTGAGGAGCAGTCGCCCCGGCCCCCCACACTCCCATACTGGGTGAGAAGCAGTCGCCCCGGCCCCCCACACTCCCATACTGGGTGAGGAGCAGTCGCCCCGACCCCCACACTCCCATACTGGGTGAGAAGCAGCGGCCCTGACCCCCACACTCCCATACTGGGTGAGAAGCAGTCGCCCCGGCCCCCCACACTCCCATACTGGGTGAGGAGCAGTCGCCCCCGACCCCCACACTCCCATACTGGGTGAGGCGCAGTCGCCCCCGACCCCCACACTCCCATACTGGGTGAGGAGCAGTCGCCCCCGACCCCCACACTCCCATACTGGGTGAGGAGCAGTCGCCCCGGCCCCCCACACTCCCATACTGGGTGAGGCGCAGTCGCCCCGAACTCCACACTCCCATACTGGGTGAGGCGCAGTCGCCCCGGCCCCCACATCCCTATCCCAGACTCAGGCACTCCACTTCCTGAGTGCCACCTATTCACACGTCAGGCTTGACCTCCCTCCATCTTTGTTTGTCAAGATAACCAAGAAATATTGCATGGTGAGGCAAGATGATATTCTTTTCCATGTCTCATGAACCTCCTTTGTCTCCGGCGGGTTCGTAAGTTTCAGAAAATCCCAGGTTCTACCGGAAGATAATAATATTACTTGGTAGATGCTCAGGGGAAGCGTGGGAGGGGAGACTTGCCGCGCTGTAATGAGGTGACTTGCGGAGGGAATCGTCCGTTAATGACTAGGATAGTCTCCCGTGAGAGAGACTGAGTCGGTGTTTGGAAGAAAACGAAGATCCCCCACAACCTTCTCTCCTCAGCACCTGCCGACGACATCAGACGATCTCGCAGCATTCGTTCGTACACCACAACTCGTGATCCTTCACATCTTTGGTGTGGATTCTGGGGCACACACTCTCTAGCGATAGCTAACCATGGAATCTAATCCTGTTCACCCATTTCTTATTCTATTCTAAGGATACTATTCTCATTTCCAAACGCCTTACACTCTCCTCTAGTGACTTTGCATCTCACCAGCGAAGAGTCCCTGCCCAGTGTAGCCAGCTGGCCAGGATACTCTCTCAGATGAACCTGAACTCTAATGAGATTAATCGTAACAACTTTAATCAACTGAAAATATTTTATTTGACTGTGTATGCATAAAAGGCGTCTGTCTGTGATAGTGTGGGTGAAGAGCATATATATACCTTAGGGTGTGTGTGTGTGAGTGTTCAGTGGGTAAAATTGCTAGGGGTAGGTGAAGTAAGGATTGATCACACAGGCGGTACAGTAGCAGAGGGTAGGTGAAGGCAAGCATAAAGTGTACAGATGGCGTAAGAGATGGGGATGAGTGGAGACAAGCATAGAGCGCACAGTGAGTACAATAGCCTAGGATTGTTGGAGCTAAGCATGGAGTGAACCTTCGGTACAGTAGCTTGGGGTAGGTGGGAGTAAGCACAGAGTTTACAGTGGTTGCAATAGCTGAGGTCGCACGTCTGATGAAGGAGGAGCTGGGTGGAATGTATGATAGGGTGGACGACAGTGAGCCCCCAGCCCGATGTGTGTCATGTTATGAATGGATTAGGAGAGGTGGGTGATTTTATGCTAATGCTCCAGGCGAGAGGAGTGAGGAAGAGAGGCGAGTGTTCGGGAGGGCGGGAGCTGAGTGAGTGTGTCAACAACTGATGCGAGGGACCAAGTGTTAGTGATGGATGATTTGAAGGGGCATGGGATACCCAGCAATGTGAATGAAAATGGTCAATGGCTTGTGCGGCTATGTGCTGAAAAAGGACTGGTGTTATGGAATACCTGGTCTGAAAGGATGGACAGACATAAGCGTAAGGGGCAATATAAGATTATAATTTCAGTGACAGGCGTTCAAAACAGAGACTCATGGATGTGAACGTGCTGAAAGGGGCAGCTAGTGGCATGTTTGATCATTACTTGGTGAAGGTGAGGGTGAAAGTTTGTGGAGGTTTAAGAAATGGTGAAGGATAATGGTGGGAAGAGGGTGGTGAAAGATTTAGCATGGAAAAGAGGTATGTGGGAAGAGCTATCAGGAGATATTGAGTGTAGAATGGCAAAGGAAAGAGTGTATGAAACTAGTGGAGTGAGGGACGGATGGGAGGCATTTAGGAAAGCAGCACTGACATGTGTGAGAGAAGTGCGTGGCATGTGGAAGGTGGGTTATTGGCATGACAGAAGGGGTATTGAGTGGCGGGAAAAGGAAACTAAGTTGCTAGCGAAAGAGAAAAGAGTGGTGTATGGGCGTTATTTGCTGGGGAAAGAGTACGAGTGAGTGGAAGGTATACAAGAGAAAGCGGTAGATCAACAGGAAAGTGCAGGGGCTGAAAAAGAGGACAGATTAGAATAGGGGTGTGCGGGTATCAACAAACTTCATAGGTAATAAGAAAAAGTTTTGGAAAAGATTATTAGAGTTTGAACAAAAGAACAAAGGGAATATAGATGAAAGGAGTAAATGCTAAAGTAGTAACAGGTAATGATGAAATGAGGAGGAGATGAAGTGAATATTTTTGTTGAATGTGTTTGATGATGGTGGCAGATGTAGGGTATTTGGTTTGGGTACGTATGCGAAGTAATCAATTCATGGAAAGGGGTTCGGTGAAAAGAGAAGAATTGATGAAAGGCTCGCGTGAGATAAAAAGCGGCAAAGCGGCTGGAATGGTTGGAAATACAGTTGAACTTCTCATAAAAAGGGATGATGGTGTTGCTAATTAGTTAGTCAATATATTTTTTCTTCATGTATGGCTCATGGTATGGAGCTGAGGATTGGCGTAAGGCATGTATAGAGACAAGGCAAAAGTGAACATTCGGATCAAAGAGATGTAAGTATACTGAGTATACCTGGTAAACTTTATGGAAGGGTAGTGATCGAGAGGGTAAAGGCATGTACATAGCATCAGACTTAATAGCAACAAAGTGGTTTCAGGAGTGGTAAAGGATATGCGGATCAGAAGTTTTTGCCCTGAAGAATAAGTATGAAAAATACATGGAGAAACAGAATGATTTGTATGTTTATGAAATGATTTGTAGATGGCGTTACGAATATATGGTGTGGGAGGAAAGCTACTGGAAACATGTGAGATGTTTTTACCACGAGAGCAAGGCGTGTGTGTGTGTGTAATTTGGAAGACAGAAGTTAGGTAAGACGATTCCAGGTTAAGGTTGGTCTGTGGCAGGGATGTGTGATGTCACCATGTCTGTTCAGTCTTTTTATGGATGGGTTGGTGAGGGAGGTGAATGAAAATGCACATGAAACTACTTGATTCTTTCCCAGTCTGATGCTCTGTACATGCCTTTACACCCTCTCAATCACCACCCTCCCATCTACACTCTGTCGAGGGTGGGGAGGCCATGGAGACGTCTCAGTTACTGGTAGCTGATAACACGACGCTGACGGTAAGGGAACTGCAGAAGCTGGCGCCTGAGTTGTGTGAAAGATGAAAGCTGACAGTAAGCGTGAACAAAAGCAGTAGGTTAAGTCATGGAGAGGCATGGACATTTTCGGAGTATGAATTCGAATGGAGAAGAGAATTTGGAGGAAGTGGATTGTTTTAGGTACCTGGGAGTGAACATAGTAGAGGATGGAACCGTAGCGAATATACATAAGAAATAACTAGTTCCAGCCAGTCAGAACCCGTTGCACCTGAGGATGTTTGGGAAAATCCGAAATGTCAAGATTATAAAGGTTGGTTTAGGTGAGATTAGGTTTACCTGAGTTTACATGAGAAAGACAGACTCCAGGAGGCCTGAGTGACCCACGACTGTGTTGTCTGGTAAAAATAGAAATTGATTTGACAAGAAAATATGATCCTGCTCAGCAGTTTTTCAAGCTATCACTGACTCCCCGCTGTTGCACATTAGCCTTCTGGCGTCCCCGTTACCGCTGTCGCTTATGCAGTATACCTCTGATGTTTTTCTCATATACCTAAATTTATTAAGATATCTATCTAAACAAATATTTAAGATATTTATGGTCTTATCATCACCACGTTTGACGGTAACTTATTCCAGTGCTCAACAAACGTATAGGAAAAGAAGCATTTTCCCACGTCCGTACTACATCATTTAGCTCTGAGTTTGATTCCATTTGTCCTGATAATCGTATTTACTTGTATTTCGAAAAGATGTTCGTGATTTACGTAATCGAACTTATTCAGAATTTTGAACACTTGGATTAAGTCGCCGCGAAGTCTACGTTTTTTAAGGGAGAAGAGATCCAATCGTTTTAGCCTCTCTTCGTATGCCAGATTTCTAAGTGATGGGATCAATTTTGTCGCCCGTCTTTGTACTTGCTCTAATTTTTCATCGTGTTCTTTATAGTTTGGGGACCAAAACTGGACTGAATATTCCATGTGTGGTCTTACTAGAGAATTATAAAGTGTGAGAATTGTTTCTGATGTCTTGTAATCTATGTCTCTGGCTATGAACCCTAACATTTGGTTACCCTTTTTACTTGCTGCTTGGCACTTAAGTATATTTCAAATTGTTGCTGATGAGTCGCAAGTGATCTGACTTACAAATTGTCCCAGGCTAACTTCCAAACCTGACCCCCTTGCCCTATGCTGCAGTGTTGGTTCTTTTTCCCTTTTCTGTAGGTATTACTTTGGATTTTGCTCCCAAGGTCCTTTTCTTCATCTACTTTAGTTAGAGAGTTTCCGAATAGTTTGTAGTCGTAACGTATATTCTTGTCTCCAAAGTGCATAACTTTACAGCTATCTACTTTAAACTTCATTTGCCATCTGTCTGACCACTCTGATAGTAAGTTAAGATCTCTTTGGATCATTTCGCAGTCCCGCCTGTTTACAGCTCTACCTCCTAGTTTAGTATCGCCAGATCTTAGATATGAGACCGAGTTCTAGGTCATTAATGTATGTTATGAAAAGAATTGGGCCTAGGACCGACCCCTGTGGCACACCACTCGCTAAGATTCCGTGTGCTGTAAGTTTCTGTAAAAGTCTCTTGTGAGGTACTTTATTGAAAGCCTTATGGAAATCTGAATATACTACATCAGACGGTAATTTTTCGTCCCAGTTCTGATAAATAACATTAAGGAAGCCCTGCACATGTGTCAGGCAGGAATTTCTATTGCGGAAACTGTGTTGGTTGTCCGATAAAATTTTGCGATGTAGAAACGTGACAATTTTATCTCGTATTATTTTTTTTCCATCGTTTTTCCCAGCACTGACGTATGGCTAATTGGGTGGTAGTTCAAGGCACACTTTTTGTTCACTTTTTTATATACAGGAGTAACTTTTGATAGTTTCCAGTCAGTTGGCACTTGACCATCCGATAGAGATTTGTTGAACATTTTTGTTATGGGTTATATAAACTGTCTCATGACCTCTTCTATAAATCTTGGAGCTAAGTTATCTGGGCCGTTGGGTTTGTTAAGACGACTGGTCCAGGTATTTAAGTACTTCAGAGATCTTTATATTTAAGTACTTCAGAGATCTTTATATTTAAGTACTTCAGAGATCTTTATATTTAAGTACTTCAGAGATCTTTATATTTAAGTACTTCAGAGATCTTTATATTTAAGTACTTCAGAGATCTTTATATTTAAGTACTTCAGAGATCTTTATTTCTCTAACCTTCAGCTCTTCTTCATCAGATCCTTGATATTTCTCATTAGTTGCGGTATTCGAGATGTTTCTTCAATTGTGAATACGGAGTTAAAAGAATAATGTAGTATGGTAACCATTTCCTTGTCGTCTGTAGTTAGTGTGTCATGTCATGTTCGTGTCGTAATGATGCAATTACTTCTTCTACTGTCTTCCTTTGTCTTACATATCTGAAGAATTCCTTAAGATTATTCTTAACTTTTAAGGAAATTCTTTTTTCTTCCTGGTGTTTACTCTGTCTTATGACCTTCTTACACTCTCTTTAGTGTTTACTATAATTTTGGTTTCATTGTATAGTGTCTTATCGTCACCTTTTTTTTGCTTAGGAGGTATGTAAATGAAGCAGAGACGTAGTTTACTTTTGAACTTGTCGATAAGGTCAGTACAAAGAGAGTCGTGTGTGTGTGTGTGTGTGTGTGTGTGTCTACTTTGCTTATGATAATAGCACTTGGATTATCAACGTATGGCAAAACTCCCACCACCTACCCTGTACCAGCGATCTTTCGTAAATAGTCTGTATTTGGGTATTGCTAACTGGGCGATAAATTGTTTATTCTCAGAGTTTACCCACGTTTCTGAAACTACAACAATGTTCGGTTATTCAGTAACGGACATAGGATAGAAGTTCATCGCGTGTCGTCATGATACTCCAGCCATTTGTATACTAAACTCATTTTATTTGGAGTTGATTTCTGGAGTGACTGTGTCATTTTTTTTCCGACTGTTGGTATGTGTGTTTGTATCATCATTGTTAATGACTGCGTGTGCAGGAGAGAGAGAGAGAGAGAGAGAGAGAGAGAGAGAGAGAGAGAGAGAGAGAGAGAGAGAGAGAGAGAGAGAGAGAGAGAGAGAGAGAGAGAGGGAGAGAGAGAGACGGTTCTCCACCATCTGTCTTGTCTTCGCCACCGTGCTCTGACCCCCTCCCCGCCCCGCACTGGACCCTGCCAGAATTGATGCTAAAACTTTTTCTTATCCAAGTTTTGTGACGCATTTTTTTTTCTCTCTTTTTTTTTAATAGATTCCTGACGATGCCTGTGTGAAGACGTAAGCTTAAATGTATTAAATGATGGCGTACGGACAACTGGTGTTTGAGCAGCTACCTAATGGTAGAATGATACTGAGTGTATGTGGGTGGGTTGGGCCATTCTTTCGTCTATTTCCTTGCGCTACCTCGCTAACGCGGGAGACAGCGACAAAGTATGATAAATAATTAAATAAGAAAGATTAATGATTCTGAATATGCTGTCGTATTCAATTCTATGTACATTAGAGAAAACCTGCCCCCCAGTGTATGCTAATGTATATGTATGTATGTATGTATGCATGTATGTATGTATGTATATATGTATGTATGCATGTATGTATGTATGTATGTATGTATGTATGTATGTATGTATGTATGTATGTATGTATGCATGTATGTATGTCTGCATGTATGTATTGGAAAGGATCACAATTTTGAGCATGATCAAGATATTCCTATGAGTCCACGGGGAAAATGAAACACGAAAAGTTCCCAAGTGCACTTTCGTGTAATAATCACATCATCAGGGGAAACACAATGGAGAAATATAGCAGTCAGTTGATATACATCGAAGAGACGAAGCTAGGACAATCACATGTTTACCAAATGGCGTCCTAGCTTCGTCTCTTCGATGTATATCAATTGACTGTTGTATTTCTCTCTTGTGTCTCCCCTGATGATGTGATTATTACACGAAAGTGCACTTGGGAACTTTTCGTGTTTCATTTTCCCCATGGACTCATAGGAGCATGTATGTATGTATGTATGTATGTATGTATGTATGTATGTATGTATGTATGTATGTATGTACGTAGCACTTAAGCTAGACTTTATCAGCTCATAGGGGGACACATCTCTAAGTACGTTATAAGAATACTTATGCAACAGTTCTGGGCAAAATAAACATTTGACGAGGGGAAACCATGTCTTACAGTCTGTGTTGATTATTCCCCTCCATCCAATATTGGCGAGAGAGCTTTTGTATGGGTGGAGGAGCCATAGATGTCGCCAGCGGAGCGAAAGATGTTTTGGGTTGAGTTGTCTTCCGGGAGACATTTTGGGGGCGAGATATATGTTTTCTGTTTTTCGGAGGAAGTGTATTGTTATTATAATTTCTAATCCTCTTCATACTATGCTTAGACGTGTTGACAGGACGGACGTCGCTAGTGTAGCAAGTGTTCGGACGTAGCCTTAACAGAAAATGGAAAACGTCAGGGTATAATAATAAGAGTCTTTTCCTTCTTCCTTCGAACACATCTAATGATGATCTCTATTGACTTTCTTCACCAACAATGGTGCGGTATTTATTAGCAGGAGGAGGCCCTGGGGGACTCCCAGTGGCGAGTGCACGTCCGTAATTGAATATCACAGAAGATATGTTGACTTGTGGCAGAATATGTCATCCCGTATATACCAAGCCTAATTTATTTTCTCTACGTTGGAGTCTCCAACCACGGACAGAAGTGCACATCAGGGCCGGACCTTAACTGGAATATAAGAGAGGTTGACGAAAGGAGAGAAAAAAGAAAGAAGAGAAACGGGAAAGTATTTACGAATTCTGGTGGATGTAGAGAAAAAAAAAAGAAATCTTTCAAATACAAATGATGTTGTTCACAGGCACCGGGATGTGCCGCAGTGACTAGAATTTACTCTCTTCTCTCTCTCTCTCTCTCTCTCTCTCTCTCTCTCTCTCTCTCTCTCTCTCTCTCTCTCTCTCTCTCTCTCTCACGTGGAGTTAGTTGCCCTGGAGGAAGCGCTGGGCTCTGGTGGTGGCCGCCTTCACACGGCATTCATTCACTCATGGCCAGCACGAGCCACATACAACCTCGCTGAGATTCAGAGTTGCCTACGCGCGAGTTCTGCCGCCATTACCCGCCAGGGTCGGCCGTGAGCGACCGACCAATATATGTGGAGGAAAAACACACACAAACATATCTTGCCATGGCCAGAGTTCTCCCCGGGCCTTGCTTAAGTCTTCTCCACATCCTCCCGAATCGTTCTGTTCCACATCAGGTCTTCTCCTCCCCCAAGCTCTCCTCCAATTCCCCCAAGATTTCCCTTGCTCTTCCTAAGGTCTTCCCCCAAGTCTTCCCATTTCTCTTGCGGTACTTCCTCACGTCCTCCCGCCAGGTCTTTCTCAGGTCCTGCCAGACTTCTGCCAAGGTCTTCCCTCGGTTTACCTTCCCAAGGGCTTCCAAGGCGCATTTGAAATGCTTCGTCGGGTGTTGAATAAAAATAAAGTCCCCAGATCTCCTTTAAGTCTCTCTTCTCCCCGACCTTCCTCATCAGGTTTTTCCCCAACTCTTCTGGACGTTCTTTCCCAAGTCTTCCCAAGTCTTCCCCAAGTCTTTCCAAGTCTTTCCCAAGTCTTTCCCAAGTCTTCCCCAAGTCTTTCCCAAGTCTTCCCAAGTCTTCCCAAGTCTTTCCAAGTCTTTCCCAAGTCTTTCCCAAGTCTTTCCAAGTCTTTCCCAAGTCTTCCCAAGTCTTCCCCAAGTCTTTCCCAAGTCTTCCCCAAGTCTTTCCCAAGTCTTCCCCAAGTCTTTCCAAGTCTTCCCCAAGTCTTTTCCAAGTCTTTCCCAAGTCTTCCCAAGTCTTTCCCAAGTCTTCCCCAAGTTTTCCCCAAGTCTTCCCCAAGTCTTCCCCAAGTCTTTCCTAAGTCTTCCCAAGTCTTCCCCAAGTCTTTCCCAAGTCTTTCCCAAGTCTTCCCTAAGTCTTCCCAAGTCTTCCCAAGTCTTCCCCAAGTCTTCCCCAAGTCTTCCCCAAGTCTTCCCCAAGTCTTCCTAAGTCTTCCCAAGTCTTCCCAAGTCTTCCCAAGTCTTTCCCAAGTCTTTCCACGTCTTCCCCAAGTCTTCCCAAGTCTTCCCCAAGTCTTCCCAAGTCTTCCCCAAGTCTTTCCCAAGTCTTCCCCAAGTCTTCCCCAAGTCTTCCCCAAGTCTTCCTAAGTCTTTCCCAAGTCTTCCCAAGTCTTCCCCAAGTCTTCCCCAAGTCTTTCCTAAGTCTTTCCCAAGTCTTCCCCAAGTCTTCCCCAAGTCTTCCCCAAGTCTTTCCTAAGTCTTTCCCAAGTCTTCCCCAAGTCTTCCCCAAGTCTTTCCCAAGTCTTCCCCAAGTCTTCCCCAAGTCTTTCCCAAGTCTTCCCCAAGTCTTCCCCAAGTCTTTCCCAAGTCTTCCCCAAGTCTTCCCCAAGTCTTCCCCAAGTCTTCCCCAAGTCTTTCCTAAGTCTTTCCCAAGTCTTCCCCAAGTCTTCCCCAAGTCTTCCCCAAGTCTTTCCTAAGTCTTTCCCAAGTCTTCCCCAAGTTTTCCCCAAGTTTTCCCCAAGTCCTTCCGAGATCTTTCCCAGTCACTCGTCAGGTCGTCTTAATTCTACTTAAGATCCTCCCCAGGTCTTCCTCAGATCTTCCTCAGGTCCTCTGCAAAGTCCTCTCCAGGTCCACCAACACGTCCTCTGCTGTTCATCGTCAGGTCTTCCTCAGCTTCCCTTCAGGTCTTCGCAGGGCACGTTTAAAACACTACGCTGGTTGGAAAGAAAAAAAAAAAAAAAAAAAAAAAAAAAATATATATATATATATATATATATATATATATATATATATATATATATATATATATATATATATATATATATATATACTCCTCAGGTCTTCTCCAGGTCCTCCCCAAATATTCCCTAATTCCTCTCCAGGTTCCTCATATCTTTCCCAGGTCCTGCGACATATCTTCTTCAGCATTTTCTCAATTTCCTTCCAGTTTCTACCCAGGTCTTCCCTGGATCATCCCCAGTTCCCCATATCTCCCCTGGGTCATCCCCAGTTCCCCATGTCTCCCCTGGTCATCCCCAGTTCCCCATGTCTCCCCCAGGTCATCCCCAGTTCCCCATGTCTCCCCTGGGTCATCCCCAGTTCCCCATGTCTCCCCCAGGTCATCCCCAAATGTTCCCAGGTTCTACCCAGATGTTCCCCATGTCTGCTCTAGTTTATCCCACATTGTTATCCAGGTCCGCTGTTAATGTTGTTGGGAAAATGGAGAAAACTCTGCGGAGGTACCGGGCCATGTTTCACAAGCCCTGGTTCAATCTATTGACATCACGTCTACCCCTGTATACTACATCGTACCAATTCACTCTATCCCGTACACGCCTTTCACCCTCCTGCATGCTCAGGCCTAGGATCATTCATTATCTTTTTTCATTACACCCTTCACTCTCCAATTTGGTCTCCCGCTTCTACTTATTCCCTTTACTTTTGACACATATATCCTCTTTGTCAACCTTTCCCACTCATTCTCTTCATGTGTCCAAACCATTTCAGCACGCCTTCTTCAGCTCTTTCAGTCACACTTTTTTCTCATCACACATCTCTCTTACCCTTTCATTACGTTCTTGATCAAACCATCTCACACCACATATTGTCCTCAAACATTTCATTTCCAACACATCTACACTATTCTACAGCCGTATTTATAGCAAATGCCTTGCAATGACATAGTATTATTGAGACTGCTTTTCCTTCAGATATGTCCATTTTTGCCCTTGCAGATAACGTTATCTCTTTCCACACATTCTTCAGCGCTCCCAGAACTTTCGCCTCTTAATCAAACCAATGACACATTTCTGATTCCATCGTGCCATTAGCTGACATATCCACTCCCAGATATCTAAAACGTTTCAGTCACTCCATTTTTTGTCAATTCAGATTCATATCCCAACTAACCTGTCCCTCAACCCCACCAACTTCTGCAGTTTCTCACTTGAATCTGCCATTAGTGCTGTATCATCAGCAAACAACTGACTCACATCCCAGGCCTTCTCATCCCTCTAAGAGTGCTTTTATTCACATTCACTCTTAACTTCTTCCTTTCACATACTCTCCCAAACTCAAACACCAACTTCTGCAGTTTCTCACTTGAATCTGCCATCAGTGCTGTATCATCAGCAAACAACTGACTCACATCCCAGGCCTTCTCATCCCACTAAGAGTGCTAACTCCTCCCCCCCCTCAACCACCATCTCCAAGGCTCTTGCGTTTACCTTTATCACCATTCCATTCACAGACAAACGGAACAACCGTAGTAACATCTCACACCCCTGCCACAGACCAACATTCACTTGGAACCATTCGCTCTCCTCTCTTCCTACTTGTACACATGCCTTACATCCTTGATAAACACTTCTCACTGCTTCTGACAACTTTCATCCCATACAGATCAATCTGTTTCACTAAGTATTCCTCAAACACATTCTTTGTAAAAAACACCGGATCCACACATCCTATGCCTTCACCCTTTCAATCAATACCCTCCTATACAACTTGCCAGGTGTACTCAACAAACTTATACCTCTGCAGTTTGAAGTCTCACCTTTATTCTCCTTGCCTTTATATAATGTCACTATACATACATTCCGCTAATCCTCAGGCACTTCACCATGATCCATACATACAGCGAATATCCTTACCAACCAATCTGCAACCCAATCATCCCCTTTCTTAATAAATTCAACTGCAATACCATCCACTTCCGCCGCTTTAACACATTTCATCTTACGCAAGGCTTTCACCACCTCTTCTTTCTTCACCAGTCTACTTTCCATGACTCACTTCGCATACCACCCAAACCAAAGCATTCTATCATTCTATCTTCAAACACATTCAACAGTCCTTCATGATATCCATTGTATCTCCTCCTTACTTAATCATTATCTGTTACCACTTCCCCTTTTGCCCCATTCAACGATGTTCCTAATTGCTCTCTTGTTTTTCACACTTTATTTACCTCCTTCCAAGGCATCTTATTCGCTCTAAAGTTTACCGATAGTCACTCCCCCCAACTCTCACTTGCCCTCTTTTTCAACCCCTGCATCTTCTTCTTGACCTTCTGCTCTTTTCTCTTATACATCCCTACAATCAACTGCACTCCTTCCCTGTAAAAGTCTCTTTTCTCTTTCACTAGCAACTTTATTTCTTTAGCCCACCATTCACTACCCTTTCCAATCTGCCCACTTTCCACCTTTCACTTGCCACATGCATTTCTTGCACCTTCCAGCAGTGCTTCCGCTTAAATACGCCTCATTCCTCACTCACTCCCCTTGCTGCATTTACTCTTACCTTTTGCTATTCTACACTCAGTCACGCCTGGTGTGTCTTCACATAAGTTTCGTTTCCAAGCTCTTTTACTTTCACCACTCACCTCTCACAGACATTGTCTACTCGTTCCCGTAAACCCCAACAAATTTTCACCCTCGCCTGCACATGATGGTGATGAGACATCCCACCAGCTGCCCTTTCCAGGATTGTGCATGTGTATAGATATGTATACACTGGGAAGCAGACAGCGTGCCCCTGCACCACCGCTGAGCTAAAAGCTGTTTCTCCTAAGCTACGACCGTAGCTCTAGATCGCATTCCTCCTCACTGTTGGCCAAGTGAGGCAGGAGAGCCGCACACATACTTGAGTCCCCTAAAAAAAAGTGCAAAGCGATTCAGAGGCACTACATCAGTGGTCCAAAGGAACTCTGTCCACCTACCAACACTCGAGGCCCCCCAGTTCGGCTCTCAGCTCAAAGGAGTGCGTAGAAATGAGATTATTTACATTGATTTACATGTGACTATATTCCTTGCTGGGAAATGTGGACATCACAGTGGCGCCTGTGGGTCGATCTGCAGCGATCTTGGGCCTCGTATGCGACCAGGCTGTAGGGGAGGGGAAAGCCTCTAGTTCATCCGTGATCCAAGACAACGCTGTTCGCCTACCAGAAGCTGGTGGCTCGGGTTCCATTCTCAGGCGCGTCTGTTCTATGAACGTGCACGCTCACTGCACTATATTTGTGTTCGTATACCTGTGCGTGTGACAGTATCTTAGTACAACTGCTGGCTACTGGGTAAAGTGAGCCTGAAGGGGTATGACCGATCGAGACCCCACTGCTCATGGACGTGAGACGAAGGATAATCCATTACTGGTGATCGAATAGTCATTTCCCTATGAGGGGCTCCATAACCAAGTGTTAGCGTCCCCATTTCCCAACACAAATGGTAGCGGTTCGAATCCAGCAGTCAGGATTCGAACTCCTGGTTAGTGTCAACTACTGGCTAGCGAGAGCCTGAAGAAAAGTGACCCATGGAGACCCCAGGGCTCATGGACGTGAGCAAAATGGTATTCGGTTACGAGTAATAGTAATCATTTTTCTATTATGAACTCTGCAGCCGACTAGGTACCGCCCTCAGCTTGCACACCTAACCTAACCTAACCTAACCTAACCTAACCTAACCTAACCTAACCTAACCTAACCCAACCCGCAGGAAGACCCTTCCTCCAGTCATGCACCACCACCAGTGGTCCATATCCACCTGCAGGAGGACCCCTTCCTCCCGTCATACACCACCCCAGTTATCCACATCCACCTGCAGGAGGACCCCTTCCTCCAGTCATGCACCACCACCAGTGGTCCATATCCACCTGCAGGAGGACCCCTTCCTCCCGTCATACACCACCCCAGTTATCCACATCCACCTGCAGGAGGACCCCTTTCTCCAGTCATGTACCACCACCAGTGGTCCACATCCACCTGCAGGAGAACCCTTTCCTCCAGTCATGCACCACCCCAGTGGTCCACATCCACCTGCAAGAGAACCCCTTGGTCCACATCCACCTGCAAGAGAACCCCTTTCTCCAATCATGCACCACCCCAGTCATCCACATCCACCTGCAGGAAAACCCTTTCCTCCCGTCATGCACCACCCCAGTTATCCACATCCACCTGCAGGAGGACCCCTTTCTCCAATCATGCACCACCACCAGTGGTCCACATCCACCTGCAGGAGAACCCTTTCCTCCCGTCATGCACCACCCCAGTTATCCACATCCACCTGCAGAAGGCCCCCTTCTTCCCGTCATGCACCACCCCAGTTATCCACATCCACCTGCAGAAGGACCCCTTCCTCCCGTCATGCACCACCCCAGTTATCCACATCCACCTGCAGGAGGACCCCTTCCTCCCGTCATGCACCACCCCAGTTATCCACATCCACCTGCAGAAGGACCCCTTCCTCCCGTCATGCACCACCCCAGTTATCCACATCCACCTGCAGAAGGCCCCCTTCCTCCCGTCATGCACCACCCCAGTTATCCACATCCACCTGCAGGAAAACCCTTTCCTCCAGTAATGCACCACCCCAGTTATCCACATCCACCTACAGGAGGACCCCTTCCTCCAGTCATGCACCACCCCAGTTATCCACATCCATCTGCAGGAGGTCCCCTTCCTCCCGTCATGCACCACGCACGGGGGTAAACAAGGACCCAGCCATCGTTAAATTGGATGGGTTTGTATATAATCTCTCCATTATGGGGGGAACATAACTCTCTTAAATCTGTCCTTGGATAATCTAATACATCTTATTACCCGTCCCGCCTCGGTTAGGAAGGCCATCTTAATAAGCAAGCGCCACTTTATCGCTAATAACAAGGGCTTATTCCTGACTCTGAACACAGAGAGGGAGGGTGAGAGGAGGAAGGTGAGGGAGGGGTGAGAGGAGGAAGGTGAGGGAGGGGTAAGAGGCCAGGTAGAGGGAGGTGAGGGAGGGGTGAGAGGAGGAAGGTGAGGGAGGGGTGAGAGGCTAGGTAGAGGGAGGTGAGGGAGGGGTGAGAGGCCGGGTAGAGGCAGGTGAGGGAGGGGTGAGAGGCCGGGTAGAGGCAGGTGAGGGAGGGGTGAGAGGCCGGGAAGAGGAGGGAGGGGTGAGAGGCCGGGTAGAGGCAGGTGAGGGAGGGGTGAGAGGCCGGGTAGAGGCAGGTGAGGGAGGGGTGAGAGGCCAGGTAGAGGGAGGTGAGGGAGGGGTGAGAGGCCGGGTAGAGGCAGGTGAGGGAGGGGTGAGAGGCCAGGTAGAGGCAGGTGAGGGAGGGGTGAGAGGCCAGGTAGAGGCAGGTGAGGGAGGGGTGAGAGGCCGGGTAGAGGCAGGTGAGGGAGGGGTGAGAGGCCGGGTAGAGGCAGGTGAGGGAGGGGTGAGAGGCCGGGTAGAGGCAGGTGAGGGAGGAGTGAGAGGCCGGGTAGAGGAGGGAGTTGAGGGAGGGGTGAGAGGCCAGGTAGAGGCAGGTGAGGGAGGGGTGAGAGGCCGGGTAGAGGCAGGTGAGGGAGGGGTGAGAGGCCGGGTAGAGGCAGGTGAGGGAGGGGTGAGAGGCCAGGTAGAGGCAGGTGAGGGAGGGGTGAGAGGCCGGGTAGAGGCAGGTGAGGGAGGGGTGAGAGGCCGGGTAGAGGCAGGTGAGGGAGGGGTGAGAGGACGGGTAGAGGCAGGTGAGGAAGGGGTGAGAGGCCGGGTAGAGGCAGGTGAGGGAGGGGTGAGAGGCCAGGTAGAGGCAGGTGAGGGAGGGGTGAGAGGCCAGGTAGAGGCAGGTGAGGGAGGGGTGAGAGGACGGGTAGAGGCAGGTGAGGAAGGGGTGAGAGGCCGGGTAGAGGCAGGTGAGGGAGGGGTGAGAGGCCAGGTAGAGGGAGGTTTTGGGAGGGGTGAGAGGCCGGGTAGAGGCAGGTGAGGGAGGGGTGAGAGGCCGGGTAGAGGCAGGTGAGGGAGGAGTGAGAGGCCGGGTAGAGGAGGGAGTTGAGGGAGGGGTGAGAGGCCAGGTAGAGGGAGGTTTTGGGAGGGGTGAGAGGCCAGGTAGAGGGAGGTTTTGGGAGGGGTGAGAGGCCGGGTAGAGGGAGGTGAGGGAGAGGAGAGACGTCACATACCGTGTTGACAATGTCTGACGTACTTATCAGAACGTCTCTAACAATATCTAACAATATCTAACATTATATAACAATATCTAACAATATCTAACATTATCTAACAATATCTAACAATCTCCAAATAACTGATGTTTCAGGATGTCCAACTTCGGTTATTTGTTTATCATGTGTGTGTGTGTGTGTGTGTGTGTGTGTGTGTGTGTGATACGACTCGAAGTCATTTTGAATAGCTATGTTTACAATGTTACATCTGTGTTGCTTTTCATGTTGGACACCTGAGCTACTGCGTTGCACTGTGTATGTGTTCTGTGGTCCACTCACAGACTGCGTGGTTGACCTACACACACACACGTCACATTACTCTCATATCCTTTTTCTGCTTTTATTGTCTAAAAGATTTGACTTAAGACGAAAGAACAGCGAAGTATGTTTGTGGAGGATCTTGCTGCGCGTTCTCTAGAAGAAACGAAGGTTCACTCAAGTAATGGTGTTCATAGATGTAGCTGTAATGTTGGACATAACCTTATCCTCCACTCTCTGTCTGTCTATCTGTCTCTGTCTCTCTGTCTCTGTCTCTCTGTCTCTGTTTTTCTGTCTCTCTCTCTCTCTCTCTCTCTCTCTCTCTCTCTCTCTCTCTCTCTCTATCTCTATCTCTCTCTCTCTCTCTCTCTCTCTCTCAGGTATCATTTCGATCTCTCTTCTCGTCAGTTCTTTGCTTGAGTTCCAGTCTTGTAAGACCTCGTCGTGAGGCGCATGGCTGGTTGGCTGGCTTGGCACTTCCCGTAGTTTCTGTGAGGCGATCAGTTACACAAGGATTGACCGTTATGATTCCCTTTCATTCCCCCTTTTTTTGTTTTGGTACAGTTTAACACTGGGAATTTCTACCATCTTCTTGTCTTTCCCCTTTCCCCCCCCCTAACCTTTCTACCTTTTACAAGTCGGGTCTACAGACACGGTGTTGACCCCACATCAAACTCCCTGTATCTCATTCGTTAGTTAATCTGCTCCGTTTCTCTAACACACAATGATTGTATTTTGTCTTTTTCATATGACGAGTCTCTTAACTGTTTGCCCTCCTATTATCAGCTACTATACGAGAAAAAAAAAGGAGCTTTCTTCGACATTCAAAAGACGGTGATATTTTGTTCAAATTGCGAGACCTACTGGTCGAAAGAACGAGAAATGTTAAGGATGTTTCTACACTTATTTCCTTGCAAGAACCAGCCTTCCCTCCTTTACGTGTGTGGGGTCTCACCAGTCTAGCGTTACCTGGCATCTGTAACCAGCTGGACCAGTCACCGACAGACGTTTCCAAGGTGACGTCACAGCCTCCACACCTCTCTCTCTCTCTCTCTCCACCTCCTCACTAACCTGGCCTTAGTTACCCCATCCGGCAGCTACCTAACCTTACCAGAGCCGAGCTACCCCATCCTACCCCATCTCTTTATCATTCAGTTCCACAGTCACCATTCACGACACAATAGAGTAAGTACACACGGCTCCACCGAATAGAGAGAGAGAGAGAGAGAGAGAGAGAGAGAGAGAGAGAGAGAGAGAGAGAGAGAGAGAGAGAGAGAGAGAGTCATATCATTGTACATGACGACCCTGGGAACACCTACGTCATGCTACAGGCTGTCACCCTTGTGTTGCTCTGCCTCATGCGATGTTGAGACTCATCTCTCCACCTGTCCAAAGTGAGATGAACAGCTGGATGAACTGTGAACCGAAAGACCCAACACTTCTGCTACATCTGAAGGGCGCCTATGTCTGTCTGCCATAACAGACAGTGACCTCTCCTTCCACACGTTCCTTGGTGACTTAATGACCCTTACCCCCTTACCCCCCCCAACTCCCACCTTGGGACTCCCTTCATCTCCCATGGTTCCATCCACCCCCAAAGTCCATTCCAAAGTTCTTAAAGCACTCTACTTCCTCCAAGTTCCACCCCAGCAAAACTTACACTCATCCCATCCTGTTTCGTCTCGCTGCTTTAAATCATTACTTTGATTCAACTCACAACAATTCTCAATCTCTTTCTTCTGCGCAATTTTCCAAACTCTCTCGAGTCTACTGGCGAAGCCGCGTCATCTGGAAACAGTACGTGAGTCATCTCACAGATCCCACGACACCACTCCAGGAACACCCTAAACCCAGCCCTCTTCAAGATCCCACACTGCCCCGTCCAAGAACAGACCAAACAGCCATGGTGACAACATGTCCTTCACATGGAACCACTTATCCTCCTCCCTTCCTACTCGCATACATGCCATTCTCTCATGATGAAAAGTATTCCCTGCATCTTGTAACTTTTCTCCCATGGTATGTATTTCTTTCTTTCCGCAAGGCATCTCTGTCATGCCAATCATACATTGTCACCAGGTCCAAAGATGCAACACACAAAAATTCCTTCTTTCTCCGGGTATTCCCAACCCATCATTTACAAACTCTCGCTTCACACATCTTTAAGCCACTTTGTTCCTCCCCAGCCCGGTGCTCTGTGCCCGCCACCACTCCAGCATACACCCAACCAGCTATGCTCACGAGACCTTATACCTCTGTAACTCAAGCATTCGTTTCTGTAGTCCCAAGCCTTTATATCATGGTGCTATACAGGCATTCTACCAGTCCCTCGACACCTCAACGTGAACCATACACACAATAAAAAGCCAGGTTGATTCATCAGTAACACTGTCAGTCCTTCCTCTTTGCAACTACTCTTTCCAATCAGCTACAAATTATACTTTCTACAAACTCATAACAATTTCTTCACGTCAGACAGCGGTACAGTGACCAGAAATGACGTAACTGAGCTCAAAGAAGGAATGCAACACATGCGAAGGCAAAGAAAAATGTCAGCAATGGAATTATGCATCGCTGGAATGAACCAACATCAAATATTGCCAAGAAGATTAGCAATACATTTACGTCATTGCAAGAAAATAGTTGAATGAAAATCATTCACCGGTGGATACATCCTGGTTCAAAATGACAACAGAACCTGTGGCTATTTCGACCTTTATCATTTATTTCTTTACGGATTAATCACAACGATTCATCCTCCCTCCGGATACTGACTGACTCAGATCCCCATACAACGTTTCTCTTCATTTGTTCCATTTAACATTTCGGTTTGTCTCAATGTCTTTATAGTGTCTGGTGTTCGTTCATGGGTGTTCATCCCAGCGGCTGCTGTCCATGAGGGAGTGGTGTGTGAAAGAAGCCCTCTGCTTCACTATCCTGTCTACATCTGTACACACTGACGATACAAGACCCAAATACTGTCCTCGTGGGATCTCGGTATGTGTGGGGGGGACGTCCTCGCGGTAGTGTCTCGGGTTAGTGTGTGGGCCACACCACGGAGAGTGTAGCGCCTCTGGTGAGGGAGGGTGATCTCTTGGGAATGTGTGTGAGGGAGTGTTAGGAAGTGAGCCTCAGGCTGATGTGGGAGCCGAACAGTGAGTTGGCGGAGCGGCTGGAGTTGTGGACGGTGGTTTCAGAGGAATGGGTTTGTGTCCCATCGGCGGGTCAGTGGTAAGCTGTCCGCCTGCTTTTCTCGGTAGCCTGGGTTCGACTCTCTAGCCAAACAATAGCAAAATTAGTTAGATTGATTTCCATATGAATGTTTAAAGTTCTGATATATATATATATATATATATATATATATATATATATATATATATATATATATATATATATATATATATATATATATATATATATATGTATATATATATATATATATCCCTGGGGATAGGGGAGAAAGAATACTTCCCACGTATTCCCTGCGTGTCGTAGAAGGCGACTAAAAGGGAAGGGAGCGGGGGGCTGGAAATCCTCCCCTCTCGTTTTTTTTTCTCTTTTTTTTTAATTTTCCAAAAGAAGGAACAGAGAAGAGGGCCAGGTGAGGATATTTCCTCAAAGGCCCAGTCCTCTGTTCTTAACGCTACCTCGCTGTCGCGGGAAATGGCGGATAGTATGAAAAAAAAAAAAAAAAAAAAAATATATATATATATATATATATATATATATATATATATATATATATATATATATATATATATATATATATATGTATATATATATATATATATATATATATATATATATATATATATATATATATATATATATATATATATATATTTTTTTTTTTTTTTTTTTTATACTTTGTCGCTGTCTCCCGCGTTTGCGAGGTAGCGCAAGGAAACAGACGAAAGAAATGGCCCAACCCCCCCCCCCCATACACATGTACATACACACATCCACACACGCAAATATACATACCTACACAGCTTTCCATGGTTTACCCCAGACGCTTCACATGCCTTGATTCAATCCACTGACAGCACGTCAACCCCTGTATACCACATCGCTCCAATTCACTCTATATATATATATATATATATATATATATATATATATATATATATATATATATATATATATATATATATATTGAAAAGGATCCCAATTTTGCGCGTGATCAAGTATATTCTATGAGTCCACACGGAAATGAAACACGATAAATTCCCAAGTGCACTTTTGTATGATAATCACATCGTCAGGGAAGATGCAAAAAAGAAATATAACAGTCAGTTGATATACAAGGAAGAGACGTAGCTAGGACGCCATTTGGTAAACAAGTGACTACCTGAATGGAGGTCGGGTGCGTTCAAGTCTGGCAACAACAAGCGTATCATAAATTTATTGTCTGGACAAGAAGGGGAACTGTTTACAAATTCTATCAACAATATAGCTATCCATTTTGTATAGACCATCACTAATATCAATATTACAATTTTCTGTGTATTCAATAATGGGAGATTCAATGATATTTCTCGTGGTACAGGAGTTAGAGTTGATAACTGAGATGGTATTACTCCAGTTAATGCAATGATCATAAATTTGGTGTATGGTGCTTGTAAAATGGCAGGACTAGCCCGGTTTAGTCCCGTTTTGATGAGACAGCAAGTAAGACCAGCAGTCCTGACATGGAGAGTGTAAGATGGTCCCGGGCACCACTTTAACGCTCCTCCGTCAGGAGGGTAGTACCACCCTGGGCCCAGGTTGCTGTCAACAACCTACTCCCTAATGGGTTGCTCCTTGGGCAGAGGAGCAGGGTATTCCTTGAGTTAGCTGGGGTATTGGGAGGGGCCAATACACTACCACCTGAGCCTTCCCTCTCACTGGTGGCAGAGTCACGCAGTTAAGTGTAGTCAGGGGAGTATACCTTTAAATTTGCAGGGGTCGTGTGAGTATACCTTATACGTGCAGGGGTCGTGTGAGTATACCTTATACATGTACGGGTCGAGTGAGTATACCTTTAAATTTGCAGGGGTCGTGTGGGTATACCTTATACGTGCAGGGGTCGTGTGAGTATACCTTATACGTGCAGGGGTCGTGTGAGTATACCTTATACGTGCAGGGGTCATGTGAGTATACCTTATACATGCAGGGATCGTGTGAGTATACCTTATACATGCAGGGGTCTTGTGGGTATACCTTATACGTGCAGGGGTCGTGTGGATATACCTTATACGTGCAGGGGTCGTGTGGGTATACCTTATACGTGCAGGGGTCGTGTGAGTATACCTTATACGTGCAGGGGTCGTGTGGGTATACCTTATACGTGCAGGGGTCGTGTGAGTATACCTTATACGTGCAGGGATCGTGTGAGTATACCTTATACATGCAGGGGTCGTGTGGGTATACCTTATACGTTCAGGGATCGTGTGAGTATACCTCATACCTGCAGGGGTCGTGTGAGTATACCTTATACATGCAGGGGTCGTGTGAGTATACCTTATACGTGCAGGGGTCGTGTGAGTATACCTTATACATGCAGGGGTCGTGTGAGTATACCTTATACATGCAGGGATCGTGTGAGTATACCTTATACATGCAGGGGTCTTGTGGGTATACCTTATACGTGCAGGGGTCGAGTGAGTATACCTTTAAATTTGCAGGGGTCGTGTGGGTATACCTTATACGTGCAGGGATCGTGTGAGTATACCTTATACATGCAGGGGTCGTGTGAGTATACCTTATACGTTCAGGGGTCGTGTGAGGGGGGGCCAGTATTGTACCACCTGATCCCTCGCTCTCGCTGGCAGCAGAGTCACACCATTGACACCAACGCTTCATCACCATCAAAACATTATCTTTTCAGGGCTAACTATTGCAAGTCTCTTTCTCGTCACCTTTCCAGTGTCATTCTCTCTTTATATTTCATGGACTCCGGTCATGGAAAGGAACTCCTCATCAAGGCCAAGATCTTGCATGGAGAGAGAAAGAATAGAGACAATTTAAGAAATAGAGGAAAAAATAGAAAAAGAAAATAAGAAAATGATAATAAGGAAGATCTGAAAAGTTTTTGAGTTTTTGTTATGGTGGCGCCACAGACCCTCGCCAGCTGATGACGTGCCACACTCCGCCACATCAATGTATTACACTCCACTCATGGATCGCTGAGTCTCACTCTCCCTGGCCAGCCAGCAGACACTGATGCTGTCACGAACGAGAGTTTACAACAACCAATACAGGATCAAGGACTCGATCATGCCTGGGGACTTTTGATCTTCCAGAAGTCGACTTGGGCAAACTGTCTCAGGCGTAGAAAGTGAATCTATTAAACTTATCATCTTAGTCGAAGAGAGATTTCTTTTTCCAAGCCGTCACCAAGCCGAGGAGGGAAGGTAATGTATTTGATTTTGTTCTCGCATCCCAGGAGTTCGTTGTAACCACTGATCATGCTGGAGAACATCGAGACACTTGCGACCATAACATGGTTAAGATTCGACGTGAATATCAAAACCGACTCCCCTAAAACTATTACTATCACCTCTAACTTTAAAGGGGAGCATATTCCACTGTGTTGCGCGACGCATTTACGAGTCGCCACTGTGGATTCATGCCCAGAGGATGTATAAGCCAGTTTTAAGCGTCAGTTTAGGCACCATTAAGCCACATCCATTCCCATACACGACAGAAACGATGAAACCAACAACAGGCCAGAATGGTCCTCCCAAGATATTGCAAGAGCGATGCGGTGCAGAGATGTATACCCTGTACAAAGCTTAAGAAAACGGACAACGGCCCAGAATATTACGACGCAACACAACATAATCAAACAATATGTGAAAAGTCTTATCAAACAAGCCAAGAGAGAGAGAATACGAAGTGAGTATTGCAAGAGATAAGAACAGAGATCCTAAAATACTTTGTAGATACATCATTAATAAGAAACATATAAGGAGTGGGACGACAGGAGGTAAACGAGGATTAGGAACCCATTATGGATAATCAAAGCATAGCAACAGCCTCGTACAAATCCGGCAGTTCTGTGTTTACGCCAGGGAGCAACGACACGACTCTTGAGACAGTGATCAATAGTACTCACACGATACACCAATTCACTAGCACTAACGCCGTTTAAGTTAACACAGATGGATAAGTTGAAGACTTATATATGTCCAAGTCCTGATCGTTTGTATTCACAAGTGATTAAAAGCATCAAACACGAAACTGCCAGACCGTTAACCCATATCTTCAATAAATCGCTCCAGGATGGATCACTCCCACAGGACTGGAGATTGGCGGACGTCACTTACATATAAAGGAAATTGGACGCCCGCGAATTACCGGGCAGTTAACTTCATACCAGCCTCACATGAACCATATGTGCAAAAACTGGAGGTTATCATCAGATGCAGACTCGCACACTACCTGAAACAACACAGATCAACTATACACAACATGGCCATAGAAGACGCAAATCTTGCCTTACAAACCTCACTGAATTTTACCCCTATATCATTCAATGCCCATAAGAAGACAAAAGCAATAGATATGATATTTCTGGACCTCCAGAAAGCATTCAACAAAGCCCGCCACATTGAACTGATGCACAAAGTCTGGGTCTTGGGGATTACCAGTGGCATAGGAAATTGGATAGGAACCTTGTGACATGATAGGAAGCAGAGACTCGTAATAAATGAGGAATCATCACCGTGGTCACCCGTTACTAGTGGCGTACCCCAGGGATCCGTACTTGGGCCTATACTTTTCATTACTTGTAATAACGATATTGACGAAGAGCTAAATAACCCACTGTTCAGATATGTAGATAACACAGAATCGGCAATGCCATGTGAACTGACGAAGATAAAGATCAAAAGAGGATCAAGATGGAATCGTTTAATGGTCTAGAACATGGCAATTGCCTTTTAACGTCAATTAATTTCAGATGTTACAAGGCAGAAAACCCCAACCAAAAAAGAGATTCATCATGAACTGATGGGTTACAAGATGAAGGACGCCCCTAGTGTGAGGGATGTGAGGGTCACTGTCTCCAGGAACTTCAACTTCTGCCCAGCATTGCAATGAAGCGTCCAAGAAATTAAATAAGATGTGGGTTTATCAACTTTACACACAAAAGCAAGGATGAGATATTGGCACTGTACCTAAGTCTAGTTAGACCACACCTCGAACGTGCAGTGCAGTGTTGGGCAACCCCATTTACGCTCGGATACTCTCAAATTGTAATGAGTGCAGCGAAGAGGTACTAAATTGATTCCCTTCATGCGTAACAAAACATATTAAGGAGAGACTGCGAGTATCAAACTTGTTCTCCCGAAGCAAGAGGCGCCTCCGGGGAAAACTGAACAGAATGTATCAAGATACTTAATGCATTCAACAGCGTCGGTATTGAACATTTCTTTACGGTAGCGCCAGCACTACCGACGAGAGAGAATGGACTGAAACTTAGAGGTCACCGAGTTCATCTGGATTGTTACGATGACGTTATTGATGCGCAGAAAAAAAAATGTTGTTCAGAGCAACGCCTTTCATATCTTGAAAATTACGACTGATCACCACTTGTCGCTCTCCTGTATTGAATAATTCACTTAATCATAACACAGTGGTATATCATGCTACCTTCTCAACCATTGATCTCTCCCTGGCGAGGCTGCGGTAACATACCAACATTGATCATCCCATGTCACCTGCTTTGAGAGAGTAAGTGAGAATCACTGCATCATTCAACATCAGGAATCATTAGAGGCTTGGTAAGTCGAGAGGCTGGAGCTCAAGTGTATCCTTAGTATTGTCTTTATAACATAAAGTGAAGAGCTCACATGTTGATGATGATGAGATGCATGATATGTTCATGCTCACTCTACCTTATGATTTTCCTATGAAAATTCCCTTCAGGATTATTAATCCTACAAGGTAGTTTTGCTAACTGTTTTCCATCGGGCGTGTTGACAGAGGGAGTGGAGGGTGAGGAGAGAGAGCCTTCGCTTTGCTATCCTCGTCGTCTGCTGTTCTTTAAGGGAACTGAATTTGTTTTGAAGTAATGTTAAGGTCAGACCACCTCGCTTGCACCTATGGTTTGTGTGGTCTGTGTATTCTATGTAACTCCCTCCACCCATGGAACGTAAGGCCTCCCTCCCTCCACCCATGGAACGTAAGGTCTCCCTCTCTCCACCCATGGAACGTAAGGCCTCCCTCCCTCCACCCATGGAACGTAAGGTCTCCCTCTCTCCACCCATGGAACGTAAGGCCTCCCTCCCTCCACCCATGGAACGTAAGGTCTCCCTCTCTCCACCCATGGAACGTAAGGCCTCCCTCCCTCCACCCATGGAACGTAAGGTCTCCCTCTCTCCACCCATGGAACGTAAGGTCTCCCTCTCTCCACCCACGGAACGTAAGGCCTCCCTCTCTCCATCCATGGCATGCAAGTCTTAAAATCCATACACTGAACCACCGCGTTCCTCCTACAGGAGATCACAGTCTTCCCTCGACACTACGTTCCTCCTGCAGGAGATCACAGTCTTCCCTCGACACTACGTTCCTCCTACAGGAGATCACAGTCTTCCCTCGACACTACGTTCCTCCTGCAGGAGATCACAGTCTTCCCTCGACACTACGTTCCTCCTGCAGGAGATCACAGTCTTCCCTCGACACTACGTTCCTCCTGCAGGAGATCACAGTCTTCCCTCGACACTACGTTCCTCCTACAGGAGATCACAGTCTTCCCTCGACACTACGTTCCTCCTGCAGGAGATCACAGTCTTCCCTCCACAGTATAAACTTGAGGTCTCATCCCTCACCGTAACTTCCAGATCAGCTCCAAATGTTCCAGTCTGCCTCAACCCCTACCTCCATCCTCAGCCACCATCTTCCACACCCACGACTGCTGAGGTACCCGACCTCCCTCACACGCGAGGTGATTCACACCCTTCACACCCTCACTCAATACCTGTCACTCCCGCATAGCACTGTGTGCTGCTCCCCCCGACAAGCACTGTTCAAAAGCAAACACTGGGGGAGGTGACACACACACACACCCACACACACACACACACACACACACACACACACACACACACACACACACACACACACACACACACACACCCAATAAGCTCTATGTAGGTGATTAAATCGTCTCAAAGTCCATCATGATCTCCCTCACCGTGTCTCTCGTAAGATCATAAACACCACAAACACCTTCTCTTGTCTCTCGCCCAGGAATCCCTTCAGCAGAGAAGTATAGACTACACAACCTCCCCTTTCCCATTCCTTGATTAAGGGATGATCCAATAACCGAACCTCTATAGTACTACTGGACACCTTATAACCCTGCCAGGAGGAGGGTTGTGTGTCGTCATAAGGTACTGGACACCTTATAACCCTGCCAGGAGGAGGGTTGTGTGTGTAAGGTACTGGATGAGAGGACGAAGAGCAGGGCTTGCGGGAGTCGGTGGGCCAGGGAGGCTAATAGTACCTGAGCCAGCACCACCGACTTCCACAGTGCAGTTGCCGTGGAAACGTGCAGACTGGTGGCGGCGTCTCTGCTTGTGCATTAAAGGCAGGATGTCTGGCGTGGTGTCGCCCCGGGGCAGGCCCAGCGGGGTCCTAGCCACTCCACCACAGGTCCTAGCCATTCCACCACAGGTCCTGGCCACTCCACCATAGGTCCTGGCCACTCCAACACAGGTCTGGCCACTCCACTACAGGTCCTGGCCACTCCACCACAGGTCCTGGCCACTCCACCACAGGTCCTGGCCACTCTACCATAGGTCCTGGCCACTCCACCATAGGTCCTGGCCACTCCAACACAAGTCCTAGCCACTCCACCACAGGTCTGGCCACTCCAACACAAGTCCTAGCCACTCCACCACAGGTCTGGCCACTCCACCACAGGTCTGGCCACTCCAACACAGGTCTGGCCACTCCACCACAGGTCCTGGTCTCACCACCACAGATCCTAGCCACTCCACCACAGGTCCTGGCCACTCCATCACAAGTCCTAGCCACTCCACCACAGGTCTGGCCACTCCACCACAGGTCTGGCCACTCCGCCACAGGTCCTGGTCACACCACCACAGATCCTGGCCACTCCAACGCAGGTCCTGGCCACTCCACCACAGGTTCTAGCCATTCCACCACAGGTCCTGGTCACTCCACCACAGATCCTAGCCACTCCACCACAGGTCTGGCCACTCCACCACAGGCTCTGGCCACTCCAACTCAGGTCTTAGCCACTCCATGACAAGTTCTGGTCACTCCAACACATCTACTGGCCACTCCAACACAGCTCCTGGCCACTCCAACACAGCTCCTGGCCACTCCAACACAGCTCCTGGCCACTCCATCAAAGCTCCTGGCCACTCCATCAAAGCTTCTGGCCACTCCAACACAGCTCCTGGCCACTCCAACACAGCTCCTGGCCACTCCACCACAGCTCCTGGCCACTCCAACACAGCTCATGGCCACTCCATCAAAGCTCCTGGCCACTCTAACACAGCTCCTGGCCACTCCATCAAAGCTCCTGGCCACTCCAACACATCTCATGGCCACTCCATCAAAGCTCCTGGCCACTCCAACACAGCTCCTGGCCACTCCAACACAGCTCCTGGCCACTCCACCACAGCTCCCGGCCACTCCAACACAGCTAACTGGCCACTCCAATACTTGCTCTACGAAGCTCAAGTAATGCAAGCTAAGGTACAGTCCCCCCCCCCCCTCACAGTTTACCTCCTCAGCTCCCCTCCTACTGTATCTCCCCAATTCCCCCTCACAGTTTACCTCCTCAGCCCCCCTTCCACTGTATCTCCCCAGTTCTCCCTCACAGTTTACCTCCTCAGCCCCCCTTCCACTGTATCTCCCCAGTTCTCCCTCACAGTTTACTTCCTCGGCTCCCCTCCCACTGTATCTCCCCAGTTCTCCCTCACAGTTTACCTCCTCAGCTCCCCTCCCACTGTATCTCCCCAGTTCTCCCTCACAGTTTACCTCCTCAGCTCCCCTCCTACTGTATCTCCCCAGTTCCCCCTCACAGTTTACCTCCTCAACTCCCCTCCTACTGTATCTCCCCAGTTCTCCCTCACAGTTTACCTCCTCATCTCCCCTCCTACTGTTTCTCCCCAGTTCTCCCTCACAGTTTACCTCCTCAGCTCCCCTTCCACTGTATCTCCCCAGTTCTCCCTCACAGTTTACCTCCTCATCTCCCCTCCTACTGTTTCTCCCCAGTTCTCCCCCTATAGTTTACCTCCTCAGCTCCCCTCCCACTGCATTTCCCCTAACTTCACTCCCACCACATCCATTCCAGCAATCCTCATCGTGTATCTCCCCAACAACGCTTCCTGGTTCCCATCCCATGGTCTCTCCCCAGTTCCCCTCCAGGACCCTCCTCCCGGCCGCCCTTCAAGGTCTCTCCCCAGTCTCCCTTCAGGAGTCTCCCTGGTCCCCCTTCATAGCCTCTCTCTCCATCACTTCTCATGGTTTCTCCCAGGGTCTATCTCTCCCACTTTCCTTCCAGCGTCTAATCTCCCAATACCCCCCACCCCACCGTTTTCCTCTCAAGCACTGCCCCAGCTCCCCAAGCCTCTCCCCTGTCTTCCCAAGATCTCTCCCTAGCTTTCCTGGGTCTCTCCTCCTTCTCCCCCATCACCCACCCTGGCCATTCTAGCACAGACCTTGGCCACTTAGCTTAACCAGGGTCTTTTCGAGCTCCCCTCCCAGGTTATCTCCCCAGCTTCCTGCAGGTTTTCTCCCCACCTTCTTGGGGTATCTCCCATCTCCCTTTCCCAGATTATCTCTTCAGGTTCTACGTGTTTTCTTCCCATCTCCCTAAAGGTCCCTCCCTACATTTCCCAGCTCCCCTCCCAAGTTATCTCCCCAGCTCCCCATGGGTTTTCTCCCCACCTTCTTGGGGTATCTCCCATCTCCCTTTCCCAGATTATCTCGTCAGGTTCTACGTGTTTTCTCTCCATCTCCCTAAAGGTCCCTCCCTACATTTCCCAGCTCCCCTCCCAGGTTATCTCCCCAGCTCCCCATGGGTTTTCTCCCCACCTTCTTGGGTTTTCTCCCATCACCCCTTCCCAGATTATCTCTTCAGGTTCCCCGTGTTTTCTCCCCATCTCCGCAAGGATCCCTCCCTACATTTCCCAGCTCCCTCCACGCTCTCTCCCCAGCTTACCCGAGGTATCCTCCCCTGCTTTTAACCCTAGCCTCCCTCCAAGGTCCTCCCGCCATCTCTCCTCCCGGGGTCTTCCGCTAGCTCCCCAAACGCTTCTCCCAGCCTCCAGGCCCTCGCTGCCAGACGTACATACACCTCCACATGAACGAGGTCATGTGTTCTCCCACGCGCTCCCCTCCTGGTGACCCAGCAACCACCAAACTCCCCGTACCTCCCATATCTCGACATCACCTGGTTTCGAACTGGTAACCTCAAAAAAAGAAGAAGAATCATCACGATGATGGGAGTGTTTGCGGAACGGTGGAGGCTCTCCTGGAAAATATATTCCAGAGCTCAAAGAAAACTGGAGGTCAATAACAAGGTAGGTGAGATGTATCGCCCCCTGGAGCGTGTGATGTGCTGCAGGGGACTGGCGCCAGGGTAACGAGGCATTACACTCAGTGCTTGATGTGATGTGGAGCAATCAAGGTGTGACCGGACTCCACCTGCATGAGGCTGCATCGCGTGTGAAAAGCCACTTCGGCGAGGCTGTATCAACACGGGAATACAGTCCCGTCAAAGAACTTCTCACTGTAAAGGAGTCTCTACATTTACCCTGCCACTGGAGGTAGCGCAGCCTTGGACTACTGGAGTTTTTAGAAAGAAATCCTGGGTGACACCAGGACTCTCAGAGAAATTGGTCTTCGGGCAATAAATGAATAAGTAAATTGATAAATAATTGGATAGATAATTCAACTGATCATCTTATTGATAGTGCTACTGCTACTACACTCTTGAGTGTCATTGTAAAACCAGACAGTCACTTATACCCAGACAGTCACTTAAACCCAGACAGTTACTTAAACCCAGACAGTTACTTAAACCAGACAGTAACTTAAACCCAGACAGTTACTTAAACCTGGACAGTTACTTACTGGATGTGGAAAGGGAGTTGTGGTTTCGGTGCATTACACATGACAGATAGAGACTAAGTGTGAACGAATGTGGCCTTTGTTGCCTTTTCCTAGCGCTACCTCGCGCACATGCGGGGGGAGGGGGTTGTTATTTCATGTCATTTCATGTGTGGTGGGGTGGCGACGGGAATGAATAAAGGCAGCAAGTATGAATTATGTGCATGTGTATATATGTATATGTCTGTGTATGTAAATATATGTATACGTTGAAATGTATAGGTATGTATATGTGCGTGTGTGGGCGTGTATGTATATGCATGTGTATGTGGGTGGGTTGGGCCATTTCTTTAGTCTGTTTCCTTGCGCTACCTCGCTAACACGGGAGACAGCGACAAAGTATGATAAGTAATACGATAATATATATATATATATATATATATATATATATATATATATATATATATATATATATATATATATATATATATATATCCCCTGGGGATAGGGGAGAAAGAATACTTCCCACGTATTCCCTGCATGTCGTAGAAGGCGACTAAAAGGGGAGGGAGCGGGGGGCTGGAAATCCTCCCCTCTCGTTTTTTTTTTTATTTTCCAAAAGAAGGAACAGAGAATTGGGCCAGGTGAGGGTATTCCCTCAAGGCCCAGTCCTCTGTTCTTAACGCTACCTCGCTAATGCGGGAAATGGCGAATAGTTTGAAAGAAAAAAAAAAAAAAAATATATATATATATATATATATATATACATATATATATATATATATATATATATATATATATATATATATATATATATATATATGAGTTTACGGACAAAAGTTCATATTTTTATCGCCAATCAAGACCCTTGATTACCTGAACACGACCCTGGTAGAATCTGAGGCTCACAAACTGTTTCCAAATGTTGCCAATATATGAATAACGACTATGCTTAAATTTACCAGGAGCATAACACTATAAGGCACCATCTGCAAACACTAATGTCATTAATTACACTGCAAATCCGCTCACAAAGTCCTTGGGAACCAGTAAATCCTCACTGATCATCCACACTTAACGTTCATCCATCACTGTACAACCGCAGACCACAGAAGGAAAGGAAGGCAGAGGACCTCCGACCCTAACAGGCCACTGGGTCCCTTCGTGGATGTCTGTGAGGAGTGGAAGATATCAGAAACTCACACACGTTCGATGGTATAGAGTTAATACAAAGAGAGGATAACCTGTAAACTCTCTGTACATGACTAAAGAGACGCAAATGATGTCAGTCATGGACTTGATACAAACTATTCATCAAGTCTCTTCTTCAGTGTATCTGTAGTACCATCTTGAACCACTGCGATTGGCAAATCCTGTTGAAGAAGAAGCACTTCGCCTCATTCGAGGTAACTCATTTGCCCATGTGTGTCTGTATTCATTGCTAAGAGTAAAATCAGACGAATTAAATATCAACCAGCGTGTTAGATCGAGATCATTAAAGCTTTCGTGAATTTGAATACTTCTGAATATTTAAATATTTGAGTATTCCTCCAGCATTTCAAATAAGTGGGCCCATATGGCTGTTTGAACTGGGATGAATAAGGACTGACTAAGTAGAATGGAAGATGATCCTTTTCGTGTTAAAAGTTCAAGCCAGAGACAGAGGTGTCCACTCGGGCTAAACCAAGAGTACACAACACAAGGATAAGAGTCATAACACAATGTCATGGAGTTACACAGTAGTGTGATAAGATATAGGATGAAGAGAAGGATACGAGATCTGGGCATGATGGTGGGGACTTATGAAGTGGGTAGTGTGGGAGGTCTGGCGAGTGAGTGGTCTAAGAGGTCTGACGAGTGAGTGGTCTGGGAGGTCTGACGAGTGAGTGGTCTGGGAGGTCTGACGAGTGAGTGGTCTAGGAGGTCTGACGAGTGAGTGGTCTGGGAGGTCTGACGAGTGAGTGGTCTGGGAGGTCTGACGAGTGAGTGGTCTGGGAGGTCTAACGAGTGAGTGGTCTGGGAGGTCTGACGAGTGAGTGGTCTGGGAGGTCTGACGAGTGAGTGGTCTGGGAGGTCTGACGAGTGAGTGGTCTGAGAGATCTGACGAGTGAGTGGTCTGGGAGGTCTGACGAGTGAGTGGTCTGGGAGGTCTGACGAGTGAGTGGTCTGGGAGATCTGACGAGTGAGTGGTCTGGGAGGTCTGACGAGTGAGTGGTCTGGGAGGTCTGATGAGTGAGTGGTCTGGGAGATCTGACGAGTGAGTGGTCTGGGAGGTCTGACGAGTGAGTGGTCTGGGAGGTCTGACGAGTGAGTGGTCTGGGAGGTCTGGCGAGTGAGTGGTCTGGGAGGTCTGACGAGTGAGTGGTCTGGGAGGTCTGACGAGTGAGTGGTCTGGGAGATCTGACGAGTGAGTGGTCTGGGAGATCTGACGAGTGAGTGGTCTGGGAGATCTGACGAGTGAGTGGTCTGAAAGACTTGCTGAAAATATCAGGGACAAAAAAAGGTGATTTTTCTCTAAAGGCTCAGCTCCTAAGAAGGAAAAATACATGAATATGTTGAAAAAATAGAAGAGATATTGAGGCAAATCATAGAGAGGACTGTAAGGCTTGGTTGTGAATGGTGATCTCTGGTCTTCGCATATTGTGCAAGACAGCTGATGACTTATGTATACAAATGAAGCCATTGTTTGTTTGTTCCCGATGCCACCTTGCTAAAGCTGAGAGGCAATTCAGAAAATAAGATATAAGCTCTAAGTCATTAGTGACACAATTCAAGAGTGATAGGTTTAGGATCAGTTGTAATCAATTATCAAGCTTAAAAAAATGGTTGGACGTGACAAGTGGTGTGCCACCGGGATCAGTCTTGGGACCGGTTCTCTCTCTCATATACATCAGTGACATGAATGAGCTACGTTGTAAGATATTATCCCAAGGATGATACTAACTTGGGATATAAATCTGCAACTGAGACTGAACTCCTAGAGTTTTAAACTCGCAACGAAAAACTGATGGGCTGGACGCACAGGTGGCAAATGAATTCCTATAGCGTTCACTGCAAAATTTTACATATCGAGAGGACAAAACGAAAAGGCAAGCTACAGTACGAGTTCTGTTGAGCTTTAAGCAATGAATGAGGAAAAACTCTTGAACCTAATAATCACTAGTTACCTAAAGCCAAGTAAGCAGTACACAGAAGCAACAGAAAGCCAAGTAAGCAGTACACAGAAGCAACAAAAAGCCAAGTAAGCAGTACACAGAAGCAACAAAAAGCCAAGTAAGCAGTACACAGAAGCAACAAAAAGCCAAGTAAGCAGTACATAGAAGCAACAAAAAGCCAAGTAAGCAGTACACAGAAGCAACAAAAAGCCAAGTAAGCAGTACACAGAAGCAACAAAAAGCCAAGTAAGCAGTACACAGAAGCAACAAAAAGCCAAGTAAGCAGTACATAGAAGCAACAAAAAGCCAAGTAAGCAGTACAAAGAAGCAACAAAAAGCCAAGTAAGCAGTACATAGAAGCAACAAAAAGCCAAGTAAGCAGTACAAAGAAGCAACCAAAAGCCAAGTAAGCAGTACACAGAAGCAACAAAAAGCCAAGTAAGCAGTACACAGAAGCAACAAAAAGCCAAGTAAGCAGTACACAGAAGCAACAAAAAGCCAAGTAAGCAGTACACAGAAGCAACAAAAAGCCAAGTAAGCAGTACAAAGAAGCAACAAAAAGCCAAGTAAGCAGTACATAGAAGTAACAAAAAGAAAGAAAAAAAAGATTCGTAGCAATGGTCTTCGACTCTACGAAACTCCAGTCTCGCTCATAATCCCTCATTGGTGCGTCCCCATCTTGAATATTTTTCCCCCAATTTAGCTTCCAATACTTTATAGTCCATACAGGCAGATCGAGAGAGAACAGCGTCAAGCTACGAAGTCGATTCCCGGACTGAGAGAGAAATGCCAGAACAGCCTGATCTTATCGACTTGAACTTATATAGAAAAGAGAAGGTTAAGAGGTGATCTGCTACTGGCATTTAGGATTATCAAAGACCTTGTTGTCTCGATCTCAGAAACTGCTTTATGGCAAGATAACTTTCTCACTCGAATGAGACGAAGCCCGTACTTGACTTCAACACGATTGTTAACATAGGAAGTGACCGGCCAATCAGAGTGCTTGAAAGCAGTATACTACAGACACGTCTCGAAGAACTTGAGAGACACCTTCAGGTCCACGACTGACAATGTTTCCGCCGCCTAACGTATCTAAACCATCTAATTGTACAGAAATATTCCTTCCAGTAATTACAAAAATTATTCCTTCCATTCATTCACATGTCTTTCTACTCTCGCCACACTGATTGGTGAGTCTCTGATGTCTTCCACTGCCACAAACACCCACCAAAACAAAAAAAGAGGATCCATTTCTCTGCCGCTGCTCCAGTGCCGTATCATTATACCTTTTAGTCACACGTACATGACGCGGGCACAGACTTCAGCTTGCACACCTCGCCTTCTGCAGAGCACCAACAACCTGGAGGATCCACAACGAGATCTTGCCAGGAGGCAGGAGCAGCGCGTAGCGCTCACTGCACGTCTTGCTTCATCCTGTGTCATCTCAGCCGCAGTGCGCATTTAATAACCATCAATGATAATAATGATATTGATAATGATAATGATAATGATATTGGTAATGATAGTAATGATAATGACGATAATGATAATAATAATAATGATGATAATAATAATGATAATAGTAATAATAATAATAATAATGATAATGATGATAATAATAATGATAATAGTAATAATAATGATAATAATGATAATGATGATAATAATAATGATAATAGTAATAATAATGATATTAATGATGATAATGATAATAATAATAATAATAATGATAAATGATAATGATAACGATGATAATGCTATGGTCACTAACGAACCCGTTGTTAGCGTCGCTAGTCTATCTTCTGGCCATGGTGTCTGTTGTGAGGAATCACTGTTTCTGTTGCCTGTAAATCATGTATTATAATCTGTTGTCGCTCTCCTGTTAGGACCGACCGTCTCCCTGTTATTCCAAGACTGTCATCCGTTTCTTCCTCGCTTCTGTTTCCTGTTAGAGCCACCTGTTGGCTCTCTGTTGCTCTGTCACTCCTGAAGGACTACCGATCGCGCAAACACGCCTGAGACTTTGGCTCTGCTCCTGTGAGGTCCTGAGACTGGCTTCAGGCACTGGGAGGTGGAGCTGAGCCCTGTGGGCGGCATCTCCGACCCCTGTGGGCGGCATCCCCGACCCCTGTGTGTTGCCCCCTGTGGGTGACCGGTGCTCTGTCTAGGTTCCCTCTGGGGAGGTGTGTGTGTGTGTGTGTGTGTGTGTTCTGTAAGCCAGGGATATCGAGCCAGGCGAACAGTGTGAGCCGAGGTGGGGTGGTGGAAGTGCCGTGTGTGCCAGGCCCCCAAGGTAATGGAAGTATACGGGAACGCCTGATAATGGTAGGGGGGGGGGAAAAAGAAATGAAATCAAGAAAGACACGAAGAGGAAGAACATGAGAAGACGAGGAAGGGGAGAGAGAGAGAGAGAGAGAGAGAGAGAGAGAGAGAGAGAGTAACAGGAATCGTTGAAAAGGGGAACAGATGCTTGAAAAAAGAAAAAACAAAGGCTGGGGAGGGAACAGATGGTCGTGTTCTGGAAGCAACCAGACAGACGGAGGGAGGGAGGTGAGGCCCGTGAAGGGGCTGGGAGGCAGTCCTCGTGTGCTCCATGGAAGTCATATCTCGTGGAACTGGTAGCGGAAGGACCTTACCCCAGCAGGATGGGAACGTCTGCTTCCATGCGGCTGCAAGAATAACTCGTCTGGCAAAGCAGTTTACCCCTCTGCAGATGTAGTTTACCCTCTGCAGACGTAGTTTACCCCTCTGCAGATGTAGTTTACCCTCTGCAGATGTAGTTTACCCTCTGCAAATGTACTTCAAACCAATGCAGATGTAGTTTACCCTCTCCAGATGTAGTTTACCCTCTTCAGATGTAATTTACCCTCTGTAGATGTAATTTACCCTCTGCAGATGTAGTTTAATCCTCTCCAGATGTAGTTCACCCTCTCCAAATGTAGTTTACCCTCTCCAGATGTAGTTTACCCTCTTCAGATGTAATTTACCCTCTGTAGATGTAATTTACCCTCTGCAGATGTAGTTTAATCCTCTCCAGATGTAGTTCACCCTCTCCAGATGTAGTTTACCCTCTGTAAATGTAGTTTACTCTCTGCAGATGTAGTTTACCCACTACAGATGTAGTTTAATCCCCTGCAGATGTAGTTTACCCTCTGCAGACGTAGTTTACCCTCTGCAGATGTAGTTTACCCTGTGGAGAGTATGGTTCCCAGGCGGCTGGGAACTGATAACGACCAGCAAGGTAAAAAGATTCTCGTCCGGTCACTTCCGGCAGACTGGAGTTAGTAATGGGAGGCAGATCAGCCCAGTCGCGGGAGGATGGCGGGGAGGAGAGGGGCGCGCGGGAGGGCGTGTGGGGAGAGAGAAGGCCAGTAGGGCGCCGTTCGGTGATGGGGAGAGGGTCGGCAGGGCGCTGGAGGGAGCGGGTGGGGAGGGAGTGAGTGAGTGGCTCTGGCGGCAGTAATTAAGAGGTTCCCGCCCAGAGAAGACGTACGACGAGATTTGGCCGAGCCAGGGCTAGCTAAGCGCGTAGCGCTCACCGCAGGGAGAGAGAGAGAGAGAGAGAGAGAGAGAGAGAGAGAGAGAGAGAGAGAGAGAGAGAGAGAGAGAGAGAGAGAGAGATATGACTATTTCTGTGTTACGAGGAGAGAGTTTTTCACGCGTCTCTTAACGTTGAATATATATATATATATATATATATATATATATATATATATATATATATATATATATATATATATATATATATATATATATACAATGTTGTATGGTTGCGAGGCGTGGGCTATGGATAGAGTGGTGCGCAGGAGGATGGATGTGCTGGAAATGAGATGTTTGAGGACAATGTGTGGTGTGAGGTGGTTTGATCGAGTAAGTAACGTAAGGGTAAGAGAGATGTGTGGAAATAAAAAGAGCGTGGTTGAGAGAGCAGAAGAGGGTGTTTTGAAATGGTTTGGGCACATGGAGAGGATGAGTGAGGAAAGATTGACCAAGAGGATATATGTGTCGGAGGTGGAGGGAACGAGGAGAAGAGGGAGACCAAATTGGAGGTGGAAAGATGGAGTGAAAAAGATTTTGTGTGATCGGGGCCTGAACATGCAGGAGGGTGAAAGGAGGGCAAGAAATAGAGTGAATTGGAACGATGTGGTATACCGGGGTTGACGTGCTGTCAGTGGATTGAATCAAGGCATGTGAAGCGTCTGGGGTAAACCATGGAAAGCTGTGTAGGTATGTATATTTGCGTGTGTGGACGTATGTATATACATGTGTATGGGGGTGGGTGGGCCATTTCTTTCGTCTGTTTCCTTGCGCTACCTCGCAAACGCGGGAGACAGCGACAAAGTATAAAAAAAAAAAAAAATATATATATATATATATATATATATATATATATATATATATATATATATATATATATATATATATATATATATATATATATATATATATCATGTCTTTACTCCCATGTATGTATGGTCACACACACACACACACACACACACACACACACACACACCAGGTCCCTATGTGATCGACCGGCCCTTAGGAGAGGATGAACCAATGGGCGAACTGTGGACCGGCAGCCTCGACCACGATTCGAACCTTCGTGGGTTCGATCCCAAGCAGCCCGTGTGTGCGTTACCGTCAGTAACGCTGACCGCTACACCACGGAGGCGTGTGTGTGTGTGTGTGTTCGTGTGGGCACAGTAAGCCCTCCGCTTCAACACACAGACCGTTCGTGTTGGTTCGGAGGTGCGACAGATTAGCCCGGCAGTGTGTGTGTGTGTGTGTGTGTGAGGACAACCGTAAGCCCAGCGGGAACACCCGGGCGGTAAGGCCGCCTCCTCACACACCACACACCTCGGCGGCGCTCACACACCACACACCACACCACGGCGGCCTACACACACCACGGCAGCGCACACACACCACACACCACGGCGGCGCTCACACACGACTCACCACACCACGGCGGCCTACACACACCACGGCAGCGCACACACACCACACACCACACACCACGGCGGCGCTCACACACCACACACAACGGCGGCGCTCACACACCACACCACGGCGACGCTCACACACCACACACAACGGCGGCGCTCACACACCACACCACGGCGACGCTCACACACCACACACCACGGCGGCGCTCACACACCACACACAACGGCGGAGCTCACACACCACACACCACGGCGATGCACACAAGCAGCTCATGTCCTCTATGCTGGGTGATGCCTGCTCCATACTACAGAGCCAGGACCTCTGGATTATGAAAAGTACTCGGGATGAAAACCTGTCAATTTCTACCCCCGGCAGGAGGGCGTAAAGCACTGAGAGGTAACCTGAAGAGGAGTGCTCAAGTCGAGGTCTAAGGTCCTCACTGGCCACAGATGCTCTGGCTTGGGCTGTGGTCAGTAGATAAACACGTTTCTAATCTTACCTTCCTCGAATGACTTGCTACTGATCACCATTTTTTTTTCTTTTTCTTTTCTGTTCACAAGAAGTTACTACTTCATGGTGAGATGAAAGGGTAGAGTAAAAAGAAATTTTGAGTACTCGGGGCCTGATCATTCATGAGGGTGAAAAGCGTGCATGGGATAGAGTAAATTGGAGGGATGTGGTATACAGGGGTCGACGTGATCGGACTGAACCAGGACATGTGAAGCAGCTGGGTAAACCATGGAAAGGTCTGTGGTGCCTGGTCGTGGAGAGGGAGCTGTGATTTCAGTACATTGCACATGACAGCTAGAGAATGGATGTGGGCGAACGAGGCCTTTCTTTGTCTATTCCTGGCGCGGGAAATGGGTGAATGAACATGAAAGAAAAAGAAAAGAGTCATCACTCGAGTAATGATGTTCACATCAGGATCGACCTTATGTACTATCTTCTGCCAGGTCCCCTTCTGTCGAACACCGTCCTAGTGTTGTACGCCGAGCAGGGCTGGCTGAAGATCACCCTCCCAACCAGAACACACACACATACAGTAATCGCTCCCCAGACTACATCGCCCTCCAGGACACCCCCCTCACCTGCCGACCACGTCACCATCAACCAAACCAAGACCTTGCCTCCAACACCGTCCCACGCCCTACTCCCGCACTAGCCAGCCTAACATCTCCAGGCTGCTCAGTCCAACAGGCTTCTTGGCATCACACTAAGCTGGAAGGGGTATGAGTCTACAGGAGTTGATATGAGTTTGCATGAGCAACACAGGCAACAGAAGGCCTGTTTGGCCCACGAGTGGATTGTCTGGTAAGAAAAAAAAGAACAAGGATTTTAATTTGACAAGAAACTGTAATCCCGCTCAGTAGTTTTTCAAGCTAACACCGACTCCCCACTGCCGCACATTAACCTTCTAGTGTCTCCGTTACCGCTGTCGTTTATACAGTTTATTTCTGGCGTTTTCTCAAAGTATACCTGAGTTTATAGAATATTTGTCTAAACGACTTTTGAAGGTATTTATGGTCTTAGCATCCACTACGACTGACGGTAACTTATTCCAGTGCTCAACACACCCATAGAAAAAGAAGCTTTTCCCACGTCGGTACTACATCTTTTAGCTTTGAGTTTTATTCCATTTGTCCTGGTAACCGTAACTTCTTGTATTTGAAAAGTGCGTAAGACAAGAGAACAAATGGAAACATCTGTGAAGGGGCTAATGGGCAGGTAATAACAAGTAGTGGTGATGTGAGAAGGAGATGGCGTGAGTATTTTGAAGGTTTGTTGAATGTGTTTGATGATAGAGTGGCAGATATAGGGTGTTTTGGTCGAGGTGGTGTGCAAAGTGAGAGGGTCAGGGAGAATGATTTGGTAAACAGAGAAGAGGTAGTAAAAGCTGTGCGGAAGATGAAAGCCGGCAAGGCGGCGGGTTTGGATGGTATTGCAGTGGAATTTGTTAAAAAAGGGGGTGACTGTGTTGTTGACTGGTTGGTGAGGATATTCAGTGTATGTATGGTTCATGGTGAAGTGCCTGAGGATTGGCGGAATGCCTGCATAGTGCCATTGTACAAAGGCAAAGGGGATAAAGGTGACTGTTCAACTTACAGAGGTATAAGTTTGTTGAGTTGTCCTGGGAAATTATATGGGAGGGTATTGATAGAGAGGGTGAAGGCATGTACATAGCATCAGACTGGGGAAGAGCAGTGTGGTTTCAGAAGTGGTAGAGGATATGTGGATCAGGTGTTTGCTTTGAAGAATGTATGTGAGAAATACTTAGAAAACAGTTGGATGTGTATATAGCATTCTTGGATCTGGAGATGGCATATGATAGAGTTGATAGAGATGCTCAGTGGAAGGTATTAAGGGTGTACGGTGTGGGTGGTAAGTTGCCAGAAGCAGTGAAAAGTTTCTGTCGAGGATGTAAGGCATGTGTACGAGTAAGAAGAGAGGAAAGTGATTGGTTCTCGGTGAATGTCGGTTTGCGGCAGAGGTGCTTGATATCTCCATGGTTGTTTAATCTGTATATGGATGGGGTTGCTAGTGAGGTGAATTCAAGAGTTTTGGAGAGAGCGGCAAATATGCACTCTGTTGTGGATGAGAAGGCTTGGGAAGTGAGTCGGTTGTTGTTCGCTGATGATACAGCTCTGGTGGCTGATTCAGGTGAGAAACTGCAGAAGCTGGTGACTGAGTTTGGTAAAGTGTGTGAATACGAGCAAGATTATTAGTTTCAGTAGGGTTGAGGGACACGTTAATTGGGAGGTAAGTTTGAATGGTGAAAAACCGGAGGAAGTGAAGTGTTTTAGATATCTGGGAGTGGATTTGGCAGCGGATGGAACCATGGAAGCGGAAGTGAGCCACAGGGTGGGGGAAGAAGCGAAGGTTCTGGGAGCGTTGAAGAATGTGTGGAAGGCGAGAACGTTATCTTGAAGAGCAAAAATGGGCATGTTTGAAGGAATAATGGTTCCAACAATGTTATATGGTTGCGAGGCATGGGCTATAGATAGGGTTGTGCTGAGGAGGGTGGATATGTTGAAAATGAGATATACATGTTTGAGGTGGTTTGATCGAGTAAGTAATGAAAGGGTAAGAGAGATGTGTGGTAATAAAAACAGTGTGGTTGAGAGAGCAGAAGAGGGTGTGTTGAAATGGTTTGGTCCCATGAAGCGAATGAGTGAGGAAAGATTGACAAAGAGGATATATGTGTCGGAGGTGGAGGGAATGATGAGAAGTGGGAGACCAAATTAGAAGTGGAAGGATGGAGTGAAAAAGCTTTTGAGCGATCGGGGCCTGAACATACAGGAGGGTGAAAGGCGTGCAAGGAATAGAGTGAATTAGAACGATGTGGTATACCGAGGTCGACGTGCTGTCAGTGGATTGAACCACGGCATGTGAAGCGTCCGGGGTAAACCATGGAAAGTTTTGTGGGGCCTGGATGTGGAAAGGGAGCTGTGGTTTCGGTGCATTACACATGAGAGCTAGAGACTGAGTGTGAACGGATGTGGCCTTTGTCCTTTCCTAGCGCTACCTCGCGCGCGCGCTGGGGCAGTGGGATGCCATTTCATGTGTGCCGGGGTGGCGACGGAAATGGATGAAGGCACCTAGTATGAATATGTACATGTGTATATATGCATATGTCTGCGTATGTATATGTATGTATATATCTTGAAATGTATAGGTATGTATATGTGCGTGTGTGGACGCGTATGTGTACACATGTGTATGTAGGTGAGTTGGGCCATTCTTTCGTCTGTCTCCTTGCGCTACCTCGCTAACGCAGGAGACAGCGACTAAGTATAATAAAGAAAATAATATATATATATATATATATATATATATATATATATATATATATATATATATATATATATATATATATATATATATATATATGGGATGGCTTTGATTAGGGCCTCAATCTCCCACGCCGCCTCAGCTAACAACATGGATTTATCAGGAACTTATCTGTAATGAATCTCTTGTGCTTTTATGGGAAAATGGTCGTCGTTTTAGGCTGAGTAAACTGTGTTTCTGGTCTGCCGGAGAGCATTTGACACTTTCCCCCGAGGGAGATGGAATAAAGGGGGAGACTCTTGAGCTTCGTTTCATTCAGAGCCAAAACATCGAGGTTCCTTTCCTCAAACATACTACCTATCTCTCCTTTTTTCTTCTTGGTTACATCCACACACATTTAGACACCCTAATCTGAGTCTTCGAGGAGGATGAGCACTCCCCGCGTGACTCCTCTTCTGTTTCCCCTTTTAGAAAGTTGAAATACAAGGAGGGGAGGGTTTCTAGCCCCTCGCTTTCGAGGGATAGATCATCTTAGTAGAGGGGAACTAAGGGTGCACGTCAGAGGTGCTGTCTTACATTGGTTTGAGGTGACCAGCGGCACGCCGCAATTGTTCTCCTCAGAGACCATTGGTTCGTCATGATCAGTGTGTATGACTTGCCTGAAGGGTTTTTCCAGTGTCCTCAGTTTGTATATGACTTGCCAGAAGGGTTGTGGACACTGTCCTGAGTTTGTTTGCTGATGATACCAAGGTCATGAAGGATGTAAGAAGATGAAGAGGTCTGCATCAACTTACAAAGGGACTTAAAAACTCAAGCATTGGTCTGATACATGGCTGATGAAATGAACAAAATAAATGCAAAGATAATGAAGATGGGACACAGTGAAAGAGGACTCGATACGATAAAGCTGGAATCTGCTTCCGTTAAGGACCTAGAACTTGACATTATACCTAGCTTGCCTCAAGATCCCCAGTTCAGGATGATAGTAATGGAGACAAAATGTTTTAAACTGTTCACATTCTGTGTTAGATTCAGACTAGGTTACACGTCTCAAAGTTTGGTCATTGTATTCAAGGAAGCACAAAGAACTCATAGACAAGGTCCAGGGAAAGGCTACGGAGATAGCTCTAGATGTGAGGGAGAGTGAGAGGTCGGAGACCACAAATGTGGCCACCATGGAAGAGAGAAGAATACAAGGTGACTTGATCACAACTCTTAAGATTTTTAGTCCGGTATGATGGCGTCAGCAGTGAACAGGTCCTCAAGAGATGACAAGATAGGACAGCCAAAGAACATAGCAAGAAATTAAGCTGGAAGCCCGCTGGAAAATATCTAAGATAACATTTCTGTTATGTAAAAGTTGTGGACGAATGGAAGGAAGTGAATGAAGGAACTGTGAGGTCAGACGGTATACAGAAGCTGATAAAGCTACCGTATGATGATAGTGGAGAAAATTCAAGATAAGGGACCCCGTGGAGTGGAGTGCTGCACTCCAGTAACGTACAAATAGGTAATTAATGATAAGTGATTAGAAAGTCGGCAGCCACCGAGGTGCTACCCCCTGGGCATCATGAGGAGGATGTATCAGCACCACAGTGGCTTTTAAGTTCCCCTCCCAAGCTGAAGTTGCTGACCGACCACGAAAAAAGATACACATCTGATGGGAGGACTAGGGTGCCCCTCGCCCAGTCTCTTCCATGACCTTCGTCGTGTCCTCTTGTCTTACTGTGTCAAGTCTGGTGCTAACTGATCAAGAAATGTGAAGAACACCTACACACACACACACACACACACACACACACACACACACACACACACAGAGGAGTCAAAAGATGGTACACCTATGCTTGCTCGTCTATTCCGTTTCTGTTTAAAAACCAGAACTTTCCCATCTTGGAGACAGTGTTGATACATTCCCTCCCTAAGAAGGGTGACCGTTCTCACCCCTCTAACTATCGTGTGTTGCTTTGACATCTACCATTTCCAAAGTTTTTGAATCCATCCTTAACTCCCATATACTCAGAAGTCTTGAATTTCACGGTCTTCTCTCTGATCACCAGTATGGCTTCCGTAAAGCGAGATCCACCGGTGATATTCTTTCCTATCTTACTAATGTCTGGTCATCATCCCTGAAAGATTTTGAGGAGTCATGTGTAGTTACCTTTCACAAATCCAAAGCTTTTGACAGGGTGTGGCATCGGGGTCTCATCTCTAGGCTCCCCTCTTTCGGCTTCCTTCACTTTGCTCCTTCATATCTAGCTTCCTCTCTGGCCGATCTATCTCCGTGGTTGTCGATGGATCAGCCTCTCCCTTTTGTCCATCAAGACTGGTGTTTCTCAAGGCTCCGTCCTGTCCCCTACACACTCTTTTTCTTTTTAACAACGATTTCATTTCTATCACAAATAACCAAATTTACTCATACGCTAATGACTCAACAATGCATTCCTACACATTCTTCATTTTTACTCCCTCTTTTCTCACCCGATATACACCTCGTCTTGACACAACTTCCTCAATAAAGATAGACTTGGACAGGATATCTCAGTCGAGAAAACGAAATCTGGTTTCGTTTAATACCTCCGAAACCCAGTTGGGTAGACCAACTGTATCAAAAATTTCTCAAAACATTCTTCTCGCCTTAACTCAAGTGAACATACTTGATATTACTATAGCATCCTCACTATCTCGGAAACCACAGTTGCTCCGTTTATACAAAGGAGGAAACCACAGTTGCTCCGTTTATACAAAGGATTGATCCGTCCTTGTATGGAGTACTGCCCTCATATCTGAGGTGGTTCTAACTATGCATCCTTACCTGACAGAGTTGAGTCGACAGCGGTCCGGCTTATAAACTTTCCCTGGCTAACATCAAAATCAGAGCCCTTGCCCTACTTTTCCTCTTCTATAAGCATTACTTTGCTTTTAGCTCCCGAGCTGGCTGCTTGTGTGCCCCCCACCACTAGCTAGACCACGCAATACTTGGCAAACTGTAGCGTCACATGATTACTGTGTAGCCATCGGCAACTCAAGGGTAGGCCGATTTGATAACTGTTTCTTTCCCTACATCTCGAAGCTTTGGAACTCTCTACCTTCTCATGGCTTTCCCAGTAACTATGACCTGGCACATTTTAAAGGACAGGCTTTTCGCTTCCTCTAAAATTAGCAAATACTTGCCTTTGCCTCTTCTTTTCCCCTGCTATTAACCTCTTTATATTTCAGTTTAGGCCGGACCATAATGTGGACATTTGTTCGTGACTGGACGTAAAGAGAAAACATTAAGATTAACAAACGAAGCAACATTAGTACAAACTCTTTCCTCGTAACTCACAGTTGTGTAGTAATCATACACACCGCCCTTTGCTGACTATGAGTTTGAGGGTTCACATGGGCACGAATCCTGGGAGCGACAATCGGCCCACACCCATCCTAGGTGTTCTTCCTCTCCTCTAGGCTGATCGATTGATGGGTGCCTGGCTCAGGCTTTGTGTGTGTGTGTGTGTGTGTGTGTGTGTGTGAAAACTCTCTCCCCGTAACGCAAAAGAAATTGGTAATCACAAATAGTAATCATATAGAGACGTATGCGTTCTTGACTATATAGATAGGATAGACTCGCTTCCAAGCCCTCTCATCCGCTACAGACTGCATACTTACCTCTCTCTCCAAAACTCCTGCATTTATCTCCCTAACAACCCCATCCATAAACAGATTAAACAGCCATGGAGACATCATGCACCCCTACCGCAAACCGACATTCACTGAAAACCAACAAGCTCAGTGAAGTGCACCATAGTCAAACTGAACACATAAGGGTGAAAATGCAGATCTTTCAAAGGAACAAAAAACGTCAAGAGGGGTTAATTAGTTCTGAAATGACTCGACCAATAAATGAGCTTAACCGAATTATGAAGGGCGATTAAAGTAGGAGGTGGAGAGATAAAGATTAGTGAGGCTTTTGGATAAGTTAATGACCACATCTCATTAAAATTAGAAAGACAATGGAACGAGAAAATAGAGACAGTAGCTATAGACGATATGTTTCAGAGTTTGAAGGAACGAAAATCATTTGAAAAATGTAGACAAGATAGACAGTAAGGACTGGTAATGGCTATAGTCAAATATGGTCTTATAGCAGCTTATTTACCCTAAAGAAGTCAGGTTGGTTTTTACTAAGAAACGTCAAAAGAAAAAGAGAGAAAAAATGCTGAACGAAAACAGACAAGAAATGAAAGAGAGGACATCATACGACTGACCAGCCCCCACCATCAGCAGTGGCAGGCCAGGTGCACTAGAGGGCTGACCAGCCACCACCATCACCAGTGGCAGGCCAGGTACACTAGAGGGCTGACCAGCCCCCACCATCACCAGTGGCAGGCCAGGTACACTAGAGGGCTGACCAGCCACCACCATCACCAGTGGCAGGCCAGGTACACTAGAGGGCTGACCAGCCACCACCATCACCAGTGGCAGGCCAGGTACACTAGAGGGCTGACCAGCCACCACCATCACCAGTGGCAGGCCAGGTACACTAGAGGGATGACCAGCCCCCACCATCCCCGGTGGCAGGCCAGGTACATTAGAGGGCTTACCAGCCCCCACCATCACCAGTGGCAGGCCAGATTACACTGCCCTCCACTACAGCAGGTCTGCAAGTACTGAGTACAGGTGTAGACGGAGCTGTGGTTACCAGAGAGAAGCTGGAGTGATAAAGGCACGGACAGGTAAACCCCCCAGTGAGTGAAGCCAATGGGACAAGACGTATCGATGTAGAATCATAAAAATCTCATCCAACCTTTCCAGGAGGATACATGACGGAGAGGAGGAGGAGGTCCAACCTTTCCAGGAGGATACATGACGGAGAGGAGGAGGAGGTCGGACACGACACAAGAGAAGAGAAAGTCTCGAGAAATACTGATGGATGATCCATCTCGACGATACATAATAAGAAGAGTAACTATTGGAAAAACTTATATGATGGATGAGTTACCTCTGGGTGCCAAGGATTCGATACTCGGTCCTCCAGCGTGACAGACTGGGGCACGCTAACTATTGATCAAGCTGGCGACCAAAGCTTTTCATCTGGGATCAACCAATAGGGCATGAGATCCCCGTGGACCCCCGGGTCACGTGATGTGACCAGAGGGAGGATCTCCTGGACCATTGATTGGTATAGGATCAAAAGCTTTTGTCGCCTTCCTCGTGGCCCAATGGCTAACGCACCGTATCGGCTTCCCACGCGCGAGGACGGGGTTTCGAATCCTCGTTACCCAGAGGTAAGTCTTGATCACCTATTCCCTGTGTCCGGTCCAGGTTAAATACATATTAGTGTTTCAGTGGTGATGCTTCTCCAGGCCCCCGAAGCATACAACGGAACCACAATAATAAATGAATGGAAGGTACGAAGCACACTCATAATGGCACACGAAACAGCCAAATATATACGTATAACATAAAGTTTTAATGATGAGAGATTTGCATGTTAACGAAAGATGATTAGCATCTCTTAACGTCCACTTGAGGAATAAGAGTCATGGAGATACACGTCCACAGTGTGTGTGTGGAGGAAATCCCTTGTATATGACATTACTGTATATACATGTGTATGTGTGTGTGTGTATTTATTTATTTATTCATTTATTTATTTATTCATTAATCAAACTTTGTCTCTGTCTTCCGCGTTAGCGGGGTAGCGAAGGAAACAGACGAAAGAATGGCCCAACCCACCCACATACACATGTATATACATACACGTCCACACACGCAAATATACATACCTATACATTTCAACGTATACATGTATATACATACACAGACATACACATATATACACATGTAAATAATCCACACTTGCTGCCTTCATTAATTCTCGTCGCCACCCCGCCACACATGAAATAACAACCCCCATCCCCCGCATGTGCGCGAGGTAGCACTAGGAAAAGACAACAAAGGCCACATTCGTGCACACTCAGTCTCTAGCTATCATGAATAATGCACCGAAACCACAGCTCCCTTTCCACATACAGGCCCGCAAAACTTTCCATGGTGTACCCCAGACGCTTCACATGCTCTGGTTCAAACCAATGACAGCACGTCCACCTCGGTATACCACATTATTCCAATTCACTCTATTCCTTGCACGACTTTCACCCTCCTGCATGTTCAGGCCCCGATCGCTCAAAATCTTTTTCACTCCACCTCCAATTTGGTCTCCCACTTCTCCTCGTTCCCTCCACCTCTGACACATATATTCTTTTTGTCAATCTTTCCTCACTCATTCTCTCCAAGTGACCAAACCATTTCAAAACACCCTCTTCTGCTCTCTCAACCACACTCTTTTACCACATCTCTCTCTTACCCTTACATTACTTACTAGATCAAACTACCTCACACCACATATTGTCCTCAAACATCTCATTTCCAACACATCCACCCTCCTCCGCACAACTCTACATAGCTATAGCCCACACCTCGCAACCATATACCATTGTTGGAACCACTATTCCTTCAAACATAGCCATTTTTGCTTTCCGAGATAATGTTCTCGCCTTCCACACATTTTTCAACGCTCCCAGAACTTTCGCCCCCTCCCTCACCCTGTGACTCACTTCTGCTTCCATGGTTCCATCTGCTGCCAAATCCACTCCCAGATCTCTAAAACACTTCACTTTCTCCAGTTTTTCTCCATTCAAACTTACCTTCCAATTGACTTGTCCCTCAACCCTACTGTACCTTATAACCTTGCTCTTATTCACATTTACTCTCAGCTTTCTTCTTTCGCACACTTTACCAGTCACCAGCTTTTACAGTTTCTCACCCGAATCAGCCACCAGCGCTGTATCATCAGCGAATAACAACTAACTCACTTCCCAAGCCCTCTCATCCACAGCAGACTGCATACTTGCCCCTTTCTCCAAAACTCTTGCATTTACCTCCCTAACAACCCCATCCATAAACAAATTAAACAACCATTGAGACATCACGCACACCTCCCTCAAATCGACATTCACTGAGAACCAATCACTTTCCTCTCTTCCTACTCGTACACATGCCTTGCATCCTAGATAAAAACTTTTCACTGCTTCAAGCAACTTGCCTCCCACACCGTATATACTTAATACCATCTACAGAGCATCTCTATCAACTCTATCATATGCCTTCTCCAGATCCATAAATGCTATATACAAATTCATTTGCTTTTCTAAGTATTTCTCATATACATTCTTCAAAGCAAACACCTGATCCACACATCCTCTATCACTTCTGAAACCACACTGCCCTTCCCCAGTCTGATGCTATGTACATGCTTTCACCCTCTTAATCAATACTCTCCCATACAATTTCCCAGGAATACTCAACCACCTTCTACCTCTGTAATTTGAGCACTCACCTTTATCCCCTTTGCCTTTGTTCAGTGGCACTAGGCATGCATTCCGTCAATTCTCAGGCACCTCACCGTTAGTCATACATACATTAAATATCCTTACCAACCAGTCAACAACACAGTCACCCCCTTTTTCAATAAATTCCACTGCAATACCATCCAAACCCGCTGCCTTGCCGGCTTACATCTTCCGCAAAACTTTTACTACCTCTTCTCTGTGTACCAAATCATTCTCCCTAACCCTCTCACTTCGCACATTACCTCGACCAAAACACCCTATATCTGCCACTCTATCGTCTAACACATTCAACAAACCTTCAAAATACCCACTCCATCTCCTTCTCACATCACCACTACTTATCATTACCTCCCCATTTGCCCCTTCACCGATGTTCCCCTTTGTTCTCTTGTCTTATGCACGTTATTTACCTCCTTCCAAAACATATATTTATTCTCCCTAAAATTTAATGATACTCTCTCACACCAACTCTCATTTGCCCCTTTTTCACCTCTTGCACCTTTCTCTTGACCTCCTGCCTCTTTCTCTTATACATCTCCCAGTCATTTGCACTATTTCCCTGCAAAACTTGTCCAAATGCCTCTCTCTTCTCTTTCACTAATGATCTTACTTATTCATCCCACCACTCACTACCCTTTCTAATCTGCCCACCTCCCACCCTTCTCATGCCACAGGCATCACTGTTTCCCTAAATACATCCCATTCCTCACCCACTACCCTTACGTCCTTTGTTCTCACCCTTTTCCATTCTGTACTCAGCTCTCCTGGTACTTCCTCACGCAAGTCTCCTTCCCAAGCTCACTTACTCTCATCACTCTCTTCACCCTAACATTCTCTCATTTTTTCTGAAAACCTCTACAAATCTTCACCTTTGCCTCCACAAGATAATGATCAGACATCCCTCCAGTTGCACCTCTCAGCACAATAACATCCAAAAGTCTCTCTTTCGCGCGCCTATCAATTAACACACAATCCAATAACGCTCTCTGGCCATCTCTCCTACTTACATACGTATACTTATGTATATCTCTCTTTTTAAACCAGGTATTCTCGATCACCAGTCCTTTTTCAGCACACAGATCAACAAGCTCTTCACCATTTTCATTTACAACTCTGAACACCCCATGTACACCAGTCATTCCCTCAACTGCCACATTACTCACCTTTGCATTCAAATCACCCATCCATATAACCCGGTTTCGTGCATCAAAACTACTAACACATTCACTCAGCTGCTCCCAAAACACTAGCCTCTCATGATTTTTCTTCTCATGCCCAGGTGCATAGGCACCAATAATCACCCATCTCTCTCCATCCACTTTCAGTTCTTCCCATATTAATCTAGAGTTTACTTTCTTACACTCTATCACATACTTCCACAACTCATGTGTCAGTAGTGCTACTCTCTCCCTTGCTCTTGGTCTCTCACCAACCCCTGACTTCACTCCCAAAACATTCCCAAACCACTCTTCCCCTTTACCCTTGAGCTTCGTTTCACTCAAAGCCAAAACATGCATGTTCCTTTCCTCAAACATATTACCTATCTCTCCTTTTTTCTCATCTTGGTTACATCCACACACATTTAGACACCCCAGTCTGAGCCTTCGAGGAGGATGAGCAATCCTCGCGTGACATCTTCTGTTTCCCCTTTTAGAAAGTTAAAATACAAGGAGGGGAGGGTTTCTAGCCCCATGCTCCCGTCCACTTTAGTCGCCTTCTACGAAACGTGAGGAATGCGTGGGAAGTATTCATTCTCCCCTCTCCTCAGGGAAATGAAACAAGAAGTTACCAAGTGCACTTTCGTGTAATGATCACATCATCAGTGGAGATTCAAGAAAAGAATATAACAGTCACTTGATATACGATACTTCACTTACAGATGGTGATGATTTAGCGTATGACTACTGACCACATGCTTAAAGACAAACGTATGAGGTAGAGCAAAAAGGAATGTAAACAAAGAGAAAAGTTCCAGTTATGCTAACTGTATAGAGCTCCATAGTTTGAATGGGAACAGAACCAAGACATGGAACATCATTCCCGAAATATTGATCATTGTGACGGTAGCTTCTGTGACGGGGTCAGTACTTGGGTACCAGTGGCAGTGAGTAGAGAAGGGAGGACAAAGAGAGATATAGGAGCCAATAAATGATGCCAAAAAGAATAGAAAAATGTCCTGTGGAGACGTAAAAGGCACCACAACACTACTGTCAGACAGCATTTGAAAGCAAATAAGAAAACGAAAAATTATGAGGATGAAGGAGAAGAAAAATTCTGAGAAAAACTCAGATATTAGAAAACATCTGGATGATATAAGAGACAGTGAGGGGAAAAATCTCATAATTTTTCAGGCTTAACCACGTAAAGAATAGCTAATCAGACTGAGGAAGTGAATTATGAGACCGAAAATGTACACACTGTGGGGGACACTATAACCCATCTCAGACAGAATGTTGAGTAGGATTTAGAGAGCATTTGATTTTGTTAGGGAGGACATACGTAGGCCACCGAGAAATTGTGATTCGTGTGTAACACATGGGTCTCATGAAGTATTTCTGTATGGACTCAAGATGAGACACATGGGTCTGGTGAAGTATATCGATATGTACTCAAGATGCTTACAGAAATACCTCAGAGTCTGCTTGGAATATTGATCAAAAGGTCGTTGGAGACAGTGTAGCGCAAAGGAGTGGATGATAGAAAATGTAGTGCCAATCTTTAAGAAAGGATATGAGGAAATGCACAAAGCTACAAGCCAGAATGTCTGACGGACGTCATCTGTAAAACACAAGAAAAGATAACTGGAGGTTATGCAGATGGTTATGTGAAAGAAAGACTAATGAAACGCGAAAAAAGATATGTATATATTTCTGTCAAACGGTGAGCTTAATTGTATGCTAAAGAGATGCGTAAGTGGCTGGTGCCTCTGGGACTTTCAAAAGGCACTTGACGTCGTCTAGCAAGTGAAGATGGTAATGGGAGGGGATTATCAGGCAGGGGATACGGTGGATCGAAAGTAAGCATAGTGTCAGGGCCCAGAGGGCGCATTGCACAGGTGCCCTTTTAAGACCGATGGTGGGGTGACGAGTGGCGTACCACAAGGCTCAGTGTTGGGGACGGTGCTATTTCTTACCTACTATGTTGAAGACATACCAGAAGGACTGGATCCATACTTGACTTATGTTTACGGATGATCCAAGAATGACAGGGGCGAAGACTGACCAGAACTGCATCAACTTACGGAGGGACTTAATTCTTAGAGTCTGTCAGATACGTGGTCAGTTAAGCTCAACCCAAACAAATGCAAACTATATTGGAGATTGGGCACAGCGGAAGAAAGTCTACATAATACCATAATCTAATATGAAAGAAGTTGCATATGTAGATCTATGTATGGAACAGAGTTAGGAATCGACAGAGCTACAGACTCATTGCCCAAACACCACATCAACAGAATTAGTAGGGAGGCAACCAACCTGTTGATGAATACTGAGCTAGATTTAGGTGCGAGGAAAAATAGATGTGTTAGTAAACTAACCACAATTTCAGTTACGCCTAAGTGGGAATATACACCGACAGTCTGGTCACCACACTTTAGGATACATAAAGATCTAAAAGAGAAGGTCCAGAGGAGGGGGTAACAAAATGAACTAAGTTGCATGGAGAGGTGAGTGGCTACACACATGGCCATCATGGAAGAGGGAAGAGGAAAGGAAGACTTGATAGCAATCATCAAGTTTCTTAATCACTTTGCCGATGTGGTCAGTGAACAGTTGCTTGAAATATGCCAAAAATGAGCAAGCAAATAATCAAGAAACATGTTGGAAAATATGTAAAAAAAAAGATTGTGTGTGTGTGGGGGGGTAGTATTGATTGAGAGGGTGAGAGAATGTACAGAGCATCAGATTGGGGAAGGGCAGTGTGGTTTCAGAAGTGGTAGAGGATGTGTGGATAAGGTGTTTGCTTTGAAGAGTGTATGTGAGAAATACATAGAAAAACAGATGGATTTGTATGCGGCATTTATGGATCGAGAGAAGGCTTATGATAGGGTTGATAGAAATGCTTTGTGGAAGGTCTTAAGAGTATACGGTGCGGGAGGTAAGCTGCTAGAAGCAGTGAAAAGTTTTTATCGAGGATGCAAGGCATGTGCACGAGTAGGAAGAGCGGAGAGTGATTGCTTCCCTATCATGGTCAGTTTGCAGCAGGGGTGTGTGATGTCCCCATGGTTATTTCATTTGCTTATGGATGGTGTGGTTAGGAGTTAAATACAAGAGTTTTGGCGGGAGGGGCGAGTATGCAGCCTGTTGGAGTGAGAGGACTTCAGAAATGAGCCAGTTGTTGTTCGCCGATGCTACAGCACTGGTGGCTGATTCGAATGAGAATCTGCAGAAGTTGGAGAGTGAGTTTGGAAAAGTGTGTAAAAGGAAAAACTTGAGAGTAAATGTGAAGAAGAGCAAGGTTATTAGACTCAGCAGGGTTGAGGAACAAGTTAGCTGAGATGTAAGTTTATATAGAGAAAAATTGGAGAAAGTGAAGTGTTTTAGATATCTGGGAGTGGACTTAGTAACGAATGGAATCATGGAAGCGAAAGTGAGTCACAGGATAGGGAAGGAGGCAAAGGCTCTAGGATTGCTGAAGAATGTGTGGAAGGCGAGAACGTTATCCCGAAGAGCAAAGCTGCGTATGTTTGAAGGAATAGTAGTCCCAACATATTATATGGTTGTGAAGCATGGCTGTAGACAGGGTTGCACGGAGGAGGATGGATGTGTTGGAAATGAAATGTTTGAGGACAATATGTAGTGTAAGATGGTTTGGTCGAGTAAGTTATTAAAGGGTCAGAAAGATATATGAAAATAAAAAGTGTATGGTTGAGAGAGCAGAAAAGGTGGTGAAAGCCTTGTCCAAACCATTTCAATACACCCTCTTCTGCTCTCTCGACCACACTCTTTTTACTACCAAACATTTCTCTTACCCTTTCATTACTTACTCGATCAAACCACCTCACACCACATATTGTCCTCCAACATTTCATTTCCAACACATTCACCCTCCTCCGCACAACTCTATCCATAGCCCACGCCTCGCAACCATACAACATTGTTGGAACCACTATTCCTTCAAACATACTCTTTTTGCTCTCCGAGATAGCGTTCTCGCCTTCCACACATTCTCCAATGCTCCCAGAACCTTCGCCCCCTCCCCCACCCTGTGACTCACTTCCGCTTCCATGGTTCCATCCGCTGCCAAATCCACTCCCAGATATCTAAAACACTTCACTTCCTCCAATTTTTCTCCATTCAAACTTACCTCCCAACTAACTTGTCCCTCAACCCTACTGTACCTTGCTCTTATTCACATTTCCCCTCAACTTTCTCCTGTCACACATTTTTCCAAACTCAGTCACCAACTTCTGCAGTTTCTCACTTAAATCAGCCACCAGAGCTGTATCATCGGCGAACAATTGACTCACTTCCCAGGCTCTCTCATCCCCAACAGACTGCATGCTCTCGCCCCTTTCTTCAAAACACACACACACACACACACACACACACACACACACACACACACACACACACACACACACACACACACACACACACACACACACACACACACACACACACACACACACACATACACACACACACACACACACACACATACACACACACACACACACACACACACACACACACACACACACACACACACACACACACACACACACACACACACACACACATACACACACACACACACACACGCGCGCGCGCGCAGGCCTGAGACTGTAAAGTGGGGGTCTGGTGTTAGTGTCTGGCAGAACGTTACCATAAACCTACTCGTAATCTGGTGAGGGAACCATTAGTCCTGGTGGCCTCTGGCACGTGCAGACAGACAGACAGACAGACAGTCAGACAGACAGATTGACAGACAGACAGATAGACCGACAGACTGACAGACAGATAGACAGTCAGACAGACAGACAGAAAAACAAACAGATTGACAGACAGACAGACAGATATACAGACGGACAGACAGACAGATAGACAGACAGAGGCAGATAGACAGACAGATTGACAGACAGACAGATAGACAGACAGATAGACAGACAGAAAAACAGACAGACTGACAGACAGAGGGAAAAACAGACAGATTGACAGACAGACAGACAGACAGAAAAACAGACAAACAGACAGACAGACAGACAGACAGACAGACTGACAGACAGACAGACAGACAGATAGACAGACAGAAAAACAGACAGACTGACAGACAGACAGACAGAAAAACAGACAGATTGACAGACCAGACAGACAGACAGACTGACAGACAGGCAGACAGATAGACAGACAAAAAAACAAACAGACTGACAGACAGACAGACAGAAAAACAGACAGATTGACAGACCAGACAGACGTACATACTCTGGACAGTGTTTGTTGGTCGTCTCATGGCTTTGATCAACTCAAGGAAAAAGGAACAGAAAGAGAGAGAGAGAGAGAGAGAGAGAGAGAGAGAGAGAGAGAGAGAGAGAGAGAGAGAGAGAGAGAGGAATGGAGGCGATAAGTGGATGGTGTGATCAGGGACAGATGGAAGAAGAACGGGAAGAGTGAGGGGAAAGTGTCAGTAGAGTGTGTGGGAGGCTGTGCGATGCTCCCGCTGACTGACTCCGGCTTAAACTGCAGAAATGAAGACAGTATGAGGGTAGGGTGGACATGACTGGATGATGACAGTTGGGTAGACGTCAGTGGATGATAACAGTAGGGTAGACATGACTGGATGATGACAATTGGGTAGACGTCAGTGGATGATGGCAGTAGGGTAGACATGACTGGATGATGCCAGTAGGGTAGACATGACTGGATGATGACAGTAGGGTAGACATGACTGGATGATGCCGGTAGGGTAGACATGACTGGATGATGACAGTAGGATAGACGTCAGTGGATGATGACGGTAGGGTAGACATGACTAGATGATGACAGTAGGGTAGACGTCAGTGGATGATGACTGTAGGGTAGACATGACTGGATGATGACAGTAAGGTAGACATGACTGGATGATGACTGTAGGGTAGACATGACAGGATGATGACAGTAGGGTAGACATGATTGGATGATGACTGTAAGGTAGACGTCAGTGGATGATGACAGCAAGGTAGACGTCAGTGGATGATGACAGTAAGGTAGACGTCAGTGGATGATGACAATAAGGTAGACATCAGTGGATAATGACAGCAAGGTAGACGTCAGTGGATAATGACAGCAAGGTAAACGTCAGAGGATGATGACAACAAGGTAGACGTCAGTGGACGATGACAACAAGATAGACGTCAGTGGATGATGACAACAAGGTAGACATCAGTAGATAATGACAGCAAGGTAGACGTCAGTAGATGATGACAACAAGGTAGACGACAGTGGATGATGACAGCAAGGTAGACGTCAGTGGATGATGACAACAAGGTAGACGTCATTAGATGATGACAGTAAGGTAGACGTCAGTGGATGATGACAGCAAGGTAGACGTCAGTGGATGATGACAACAAGGTAGACGTCAGTTAATGGTGACAATAAGGTAGTCGTCAGTGGATGATGACAGCAAGGTAGACGTCAGTAGATGATGACAGCAAGGTAGACGTCAGTGGATGATGACAGCAAGGTAGACGTCAGTGGATGATGACAGCAAGGTAGACGTCAGTGGATGATGACAACAAGGTAGACGTCAGTGGATGATGACAACAAGGTAGACGTCAGTTAATGATGACAACAAGGTAGACGTCAGTGGATGATAACAGCAAGGTAGACGTCAGTGGATGATGACAACAAGGTAGACGTCAGAGGATGATGACAACAAGGTAGACGTCAGTGGCTGATGACAACAAGGTAGACGTCAGTGGATGATGACAACAAGGTAGACGTCAGTGGATGATGACAGCAAGGGAGACGTCAGTGGATGATGACAACAAGGTAGACGTCAGTGGATGATGACAACAAGGTAGACGTCAGTTAATGATGACAACAAGGTAGACGTCAGTGGATGATGACAGCAAGGTAGACGTCAGTGGATGATGACAACAAGGGAGACGTCAGTGGATGATGACAGTAAGGTAGACGTCAGCGGATGATGACAACAAGGGAGACGTCAGTGGATGATGACAGTAAGGTAGACGTCAGTGGATGATGACAACAAGGTAGACGTCAGTAGATGTTAACAGCAAGGTAGACGTCAGTGGATGATGACAGCAAGGGAGACGTCAGTGGATGATGACAGCAAGGGAGACGTCAGTGGATGATGACAGCAAGGGAGACGTCAGTGGATAATGACAGCAAGGTAGACGTCAGTGGATGATGACAAGGTAGACGTCAATGGATGATGACAACAAGGTAGACGTCAGTAGATGTTAACAGCAAGGTAGACGTCAGTGGATGATGACAGCAAGGGAGACTTCAGTGGATGATGACAGCAAGGGAAACGTCAGTGGATGATGACAGCAAGGGAGACGTCAACGGATAATGACAGCAAGGTAGACGTCAGTGGATGATGACAACAAGGTAGACGGGAAGCAGTTCAGAACGTCTGGGTGAAGAGAGTGACTCACGAGGTGAGGCAAAAAATAACTCAGAAGGTGAGAGTTCTGTCCACAGGCACCAGCAGGAGGAGGAGGAGGAGGGGCGACCAGCAGCGGGAGGAGGAGGAGGGGCGACCAGCAGCGGGGAAGAGGAGGGGCGGAGGAGAAGGGATGACCAGCAGTGGGAGGAGGAGGGGCGACCAGCAGCGGGGAAGAGGAGGGGCGGAGGAGAAGGGATGACCAGCAGCAGGAGGAGGAGGGACGACCAGCAGCGGGGAGGAGGAGGGGCGACCAGCAGCAGGAGGAGGAGGAGGGGCGACCAGCAGCAGGAGGAGGAGGAGGGGCGACCAGCAGCTGAGGAGGAGGGGCGACCAGCAGCTGGAGGAGGAGGAGGGGCGACCAGCAGCAGGAGGAGGAGGAGGGGCGACCAGCAGCGGGAGGAGGAGTAGGGGCGACCAGCAGCGGGAGGAGGAGGAGGGGCGACCAGCAGCGGGAGGAGGAGGGGGCGACTAGGAGCGGGAGGAGGAGGAGGGGCGACCAGCGGCAGGAGGAGGAGGAGGAGGGGCGACCAGCAGGAGGAGGAGTAGAAGGGGCGACCAGCAGCGGGAGGAGGAGGAGGGGCGACTAGCAGCGGGAGGAGGAGGAGGGGCGACCAGCAGCGGGAGGAGGAGGAGGGGCGACCACAGCGAGGAGGAAGGGTAGGTTACCTTCACCAACGGAAGGTGGAGGTTTTACTGTACTGGAATGTCCAGCGAAGGTCGTGGCCTGAGGCAGGAGGAGAGGCGTTGAGGATGCCCACCTGCCCAGGTGAATGCCATCATGGAAGAGGAAGATGATCTGCGCCCGTAAAGCAATTGGCATTTCCTAGATCCTGGTGACGACTCGTGTGGGACGTGACGTGTCGACGTGCTGGAGGCAAATCGTTGGTGAGTGATGACCATGAGAGGCCTTGGGTGAGTGAGTGAGTGAGTGAGTGAGTGAGGAATGCTACCTACTGTCTCTGAGAGAGACTGAGCCACCGGAGAAATACAGAGGGCTGGAGCGCTGTAGTACACCAGCAATACGCACCAGCCTAAAAGGAAGGAAACATAACAGACGACTGAAAGTGAAGTTAGATGTGTCTAGAAGATAGATTGGCAAACGTGAGTGGTCTTCGCTACAGCGGAGTGTAGGTTGAGAGACGAGAAAATATTGTGAAAATGTGATTAGCAGAATTGGGAAGGAGAGAAGTGAATGTATGGAGGTGGGACGGGGGGCCTCATCAGGTTGATGTCATGAGAATAGTAATTCCGTAAAAAAAAAAAAAAAGAAAGTTAAGCACTCTGGCTTTTATGGACGCGTAAAGAAACGGAAAATATATATATATATATATATATATATATATATATATATATATATATATATATATATATATATATAAGATACAGCTGACACAAATGGTCTGTGGAACGTGCTAAATATAAACACACTGGGGGGGGAAAAGCTGTCGAAACAATGATGGGTATCCACGCAGACGGGTGGTGGCTGGCGGGGGATTAAAACAGTGCCTTTTGGCCGAGGCTGGAGGGACAGAGAGAGAGAGAGAGAGAGAGAGAGAGAGAGAGGCACCACGCGCCCCAGGACCGCTTAATGTCCATTGGGGATGGTGGTGTAACGTGGCTCTTGTTCATCATGATGTGGAAGGTGGAGCGACACGCGGCGAGGGGGGGGGGAGTTATGGATAGACGTGGAGTCTGGAAGGTTTGTTGTGGGTAGATAATGCGGGAGGGAGGAAGTGGAAGACTTCGGGAAGGAACGTGGAGGAAGTCGAGGTTGTGAATAACAGGAGGAAGATGACAACGAAGGAAAGAGAGTCAGTTTCAAAGTAGGGGTTAAGGAGAAATAGAAGAAGGGTTTAGAATGTGACATCTGCAGGATGCGCTTCCAGCGAAGATCGAGGTGAGGTTACAGAGATGACAGTGTCTTAAGCATCCTATGAGTTATGAGGACAGAGGAATGTTGGCCTGTAATCGTAGCCTGAAGTTGCTCGGAAGTAGAGGTGGGTTTAGCTAAGGTGATGTATGGTGGGTGGAGAGCCATGAATGTGCAGATCCATACAAGTCGTCTGTTTCTTCTACAAGAAGTAGATCTGTACAAAGTGCTGGTGTCATCTGCAAGAGGTAGATTTTACCTCAAGGGAACTTCAGGAAGTAGATTTCTCCATACGTTTCCAGTGCTGAGGGAGGAGAGGAGCCAAAGTGAAAAAAAAAAATGTATGACATCAGAGCGAGAGAAAGTATGGATAAGAGGACTTCAGATAAGCGATGGTTAGGTTATCTGGGGCGTTAGCGACGGGAGGGAGGGAAGAGATATGAACAGGATGGTATAGAATGCGTATTAGGGAGTAGCCAGGTACAAGGAGTGGGTATGTGAAGCGTACCTCCAGGTGCTCAAGAATCGTGGGCTACGCCCGGCAGACTCCACCACCTGGTCTACCTCCCCAGACATCAGGCTACGTGGGGAGCAGACAGACTCCGCTTGCTACCCTGGCGGTAAAGTGGGATACGGCATATTGGATTCTGAATGGCATGCATAAATCGTAGAAATCGGATTATCGAGATTTTTCCCCGAGGCCAGTCTCGTGTCCGTAGAGGGCTTTCGTGCCTCGCCTCATATGAGTGAGGTTCGTCATATGTAATTCGTGTCAGCGGCGTCGTTTTAACGAGGTATCTGTTGACATATCTTTAGTCCAAGTGGTTATGTTAACGAGATTAGAACTAGAGGCGGTCCTTGTAAGGGAGTGTTTGTATTATGAATTTTCCTTGTTACTGGCGCTCAAATTATTGAAGCCTGGTGTAAAAGGCACTGTAATTATTTTGTTTCCCTGAAAGAGGCATTAAAATTATTGGGGTTCCCTGCAGGAAGCACTCAAGTTATTGGGGATCTCTGCACTTAGCACTTGAATCATTAGGGCTCCCTCTAGGAAGCACTCATATTGTTAGGGCTCCCTACAAGAAGTACTCATATTGTTAGGGCTCCCTACAAGAAGCACTCATTGCTAGGGCTCCCTACAAGAAGCACTCATATTGTCAGGGCTCCCTACAAGAAGCACTCATATTGTTAGGGCTCCCTACATGAAGCACTCATATTGCTAGGGCTCCCTACAAGAAGCACTCATATTGTTAGGGCTCCCTACAAGAAGCACTCATATTGCTAGGGCTCCCTACAAGAAGCACTCATATTGTCAGGGCTCCCTACAGGAAGCACTCATATTGTCAGGGCTCCCTGCAAGAAGCACTCATATTGTTAGGGCTCCCTACATGAAGCACTCATATTGCTAGGGCTCCCTACAAGAAGCACTCATATTGTTAGGGCTCCCTACAAGAAGCACTCATATTGCTAGGGCTCCCTACAGGAAGCACTCATATTGTCAGGGCTCCCTACATGAAGCACTCATATTGTTAGGGCTCCCTACATAAAGCACTCATATTGTCAGGGCTCCCTACAAGAAGCACTCATATTGTCAGGGCTCCCTACAGGAAGCACTCATATTGTAGGGCTCCCTACAGGAAGCACTCATATTGCTAGGGCTCCCTACAGGAAGCACTCATATTGCTAGGGCTCCCTACAAGAAGCACTCATATTGTAGGGCTCCCTACAGGAAGCACTCATATTGCTAGGGCTCCCTACAAGAAGCACTCATATTGCTAGGGCTCCCTACAGGAAGCACTCATATTGTCAGGGCTCCTACAGAAGCACTCATATTGCTAGGGCTCCCTACATGAAGCACTCATATTGCTAGGGCTCCCTACATGAAGCACTCATATTGCTAGGGCTCCCTACAGGAAGCACTCATATTGTCAGGGCTCCCTACAGGAAGCACTCATATTGTCAGGGCTCCCTACAGGAAGCACTCATATTGTAGGGCTCCCTACATGAAGCACTCATATTGTCAGGGCTCCCTACAGGAAGCACTCATATTGTCAGGGCTCCCTACAGGAAGCACTCATATTGTCAGGGCTCCCTACAGGAAGCACTCATATTGTCAGGGCTCCCTACAGGAAGCACTCATATTGTCAGGGCTCCCTACAGGAAGCACTCATATTGCTAGGGCTCCCTACAGGAAGCACTCATATTGCTAGGGCTCCCTACAAGAAGCACTCATATTGTCAGGGCTCCCTGCAAGAAGCACTCAGATTATTGGGGTTACCTGCAGGAAGCGCTGAAATGACTTGGGCTCCGTGCAGGAAGCACTCAAATTGCGCAAGGGTTCACTGCAGGAGGCACTCAAATTACGAGGGTTTGCTGGGAGGAAGAATCTTACTTATGCATTCCTTTCCTCTTCCTCCTCCTCCTCCTCCTCCTCCTCCTCCTCCACCTCCTCCTCCTCCTCCTCCACCTCCTCCTCCTCCTCCTCCTCCTCCTCCTCCTCCTCCTCCTCCTCCTCCTCCTCCTCCTCCTCCTCCTCCTCCTCTTCTTCTTCTCCTTTCTTTTTCTTCTTCTTTTTCAGAGTTCGTCTGACAGGGTTGCGATACGGTCAGATACACAGTGTTTACAGTCTTGATGATGATATGCTTCTTTACGTTGGTCGTATGGACGAGGATGTAAGCAATGCCATCAATGACATGGAGCGTGTGGTGAGGAGGTCCAGTTTAACTGGGAAGTTGTGGCCCGATAAATGTCGAATTGTGGCTCGATAAATGTCGAGTTGTGGCTCCATAGATGTCGAGTTATGGCTCGATAAATGTCGAATTGTGGCTCGATAGATGTCGAGTTGTGGCTCGATAGATGTCGAGTTGTGGCTCGATCGATGTCGAGTTGTGGCTCGATAGATGTCGAGTTGTGGCTCGATAAATTTCGGGTTGTGGCTCGATCGATGTAGAGTTGTGGCTCCATCGATGCCGAGTTGTGGCTCGATCGATGTCGAGTTGTGGCTCGATAGATGTCGAGTTGTGGCTCGATAGATGTCGAGTTGTGGCTCGATCGATGTAGAGTTGTGGCTCCATCGATGCCGAGTTGTGGCTCGATAGATGCCGAGTTGTGGCTCGATAGATGTCGAGTTGTGGCTCCATAGATGTCGAGTTGTGGCTCCATCGATGCCGAGTTGTGGCTCGATAGATGTCGAGTTGTGGCTCGATAGATGCCGAGTTGTGGCTCGATAGATGTCGAGTTGTGGCTCGATAGATGTCGAGTTGTGGCTCGATAAATTTCGGGTTGTGGCTCGATAGATGTTAAGACATAGCCAACACCGAGGACAATAGATAAACGGATATCATCCGGTCAATGACCCTGAACTCAAGTTGTTGTACTCGAACTCTTTCATCCTTTGATCCTATACGTACCAACTGGTCGACTTGTAGTGTCGTAGGGAGATTTCAGACCATACGACGAGTCTGCTCTCCACTGGTCAAGGTGAGGTAAAGGTTCGCCAAGCACCGGAGGGTCCAAGGCTATTCCGACCACTCTGAGGCTATTTATTATCGCATGTCTGTGATCGATAAAGTGTGTGAAGGTCGACGATGGACGGATGTAAACACACAAGAGTGAGTCACGAGGTGAGGAGCTTGGGGGGCGGTCCCAGGCCACGGGGTGAGGGCAGGACACACCACGGACGATTCTAGGTCACAGGGTGAGGGCAGGACACACCACGGACGATTCTAGGTCACAGGGTGAGGGCAGGACACGCCACGGACGATTCTAGATCACAGGGTGAGGGCAGGACACACCACGGACGATTCTAGGTCACAGGGTGAGGGCAGGACACACCACGCACGATTCTAGGTCACAAGGTGAGGGCAGGACACGCCACGGACGATTCTAGGTGACAGGGTGAGGGCAGGACACACCACGGACGAGTCTAGGTCACAGGGTGAGGGCAGGACACGCCACGGACGATTCTAGGTCACAGGGTGAGGGCAGGACACACCACGGACGAGTCTAGGTCACAGGGTGAGGGCAGGACACGCCACGGACGATTCTAGGTCACAGGGTGTGGGCAGGACACACCACGGACGAGTCTAGGTCACAGGGTGAGGGCAGGATACACCATGGACGAGTCTAGGTCACAGGGTGAGGGCAGGACACAGCTGGGACGGTCCCAGGACGCGGGGTGATGTCAAGACACACTAGATTCAATCCTAGGTCCCAGGGTGAGGGTAAAGCAGGAAGGGACCCAGGGTGAGGACGGAGCACATCAGGGAGGGACCCAGGGTGAAGACGGAGCACACTAGGAAGGGACCCATGGTGAGGACGGAGCACACTAGGGATCAATTCCTTGGCGAAAACAGGACACACAGGAGTGAGACCTGGAAACACCAAGGATGGTCCCAAAACATGGGGTAAGGGGAGGACATACCAGGGACGGGCCTTGGCCAGGGGGTGAGGGTAGGTAGGATACCAAAGGGTACTGTCCCAAGACACGGGATGAGGGCAGGACACGCCAGGGACAGTCCCAGTTTGAGGACAGAATGCACCAGGAACCATCCCAGTTTAGGGAAAGGACACACCAAGAAACATCATAGGGTGAGGAGAGGACACACCAGGAACCATCATAGGCTGAGGAGAGGACACACCAGGAACCATCATAGGCTGAGGAGAGGACACACCAGTTAGCACTGATGAAGTCGGAGTAAAAGTTTGCACACGTGATCACGGTCACATTATTAATGAGTTAACTTTCAGCATTGCCTATAATGCTGACCAACATGAGCGTCGCGGAAGATATACCTGATTCTATATCTGGCATGGGATGATATTAATGAAAGCGATATGGACATAGTAGCTCGGGGGGGGGGGGGTGCTTCAGAAACACGTTCAAAGCAGTGGAAGGAACAGTTGTGGCAACGCGTAGCAGACGATTGTTTTCCAATGCGGAGCCGAAATAGTGGAACTATGACAGAGAAGTGTCTTTTAAGAAAGCAGCACATAAGAAGGTCAAAGAGGCCAGTAACCAACATTATAAAGCAAATTATGTCAGTTTGCTTAGAGAAACTAAGAGACTTGTGTGTCAACGTAAACGTCAGTATGAAACGTATGTTGCTGAAAATAGCAAAAGAAATCCCGAAGAGGTTATTATAGTTAAGACAGAAGCAAGAGTTATTACTCTCACTCATCTGGTCCAGTGATAACTGAAAATGGTGATTTGATGTACGACAATGAAGACATGGCAACAGTTTCAAATGATTTTTTTCTGCATCTGTGCTTACGGCTGAAGATATAGCTCATGTCCCAAATTCATCTCCACTGGGAAGAGAGGAAGACATTTTGCGACGCATGGACATCAGAAGTGAAGATACACTATCATCACAAAACGGAGGGAAAATAGATGAAACAGCGCGCCAAGATAAGTCTTATCCAAAGTCAATGAAAAAGGAGAAAAAGGAGATAGATAAACTCTTGACTGCTCGCTTTAATAAGTCACTCACTACGTGGAAAGTTCTTGAGGAAGCTTGCTAATGCAACACCCACTTTCAAGAGAGGTAGTATATTTCACCGTCCAAAAATTACCGTCTGTGGCTGGTAAAGTTATGGAGACCATCATTGGAATTATGATTGTATACCATTTTAGATGACCACCACTTAATAAACGATACTCAACACAGTTTTATGACGTTATCTCTCATGTCTGATAGATTTGCTTGACAATTCTATGATACAATCAACAAATATGATGAAAGCAAAGCAGCTGATGTCATTAATCTAGATTTTCAAAAAGCATTCGATAAACTTCCACATCAAAGATTACTAAGGTAGGTTAAATCACTTAGTAGAAAATAGGGTTGGACTTCAGTGGTGACGAAATTGGTTCACTGGTCCTAAACAAAGAGTTGTAGTTCATGGGCCAAGCCTCAAAACGGTTGGCCGTAAGAAGATGTGTGCCACAGGGATCAATCTTTGGACCGGTTCTCTTTCTCATGTATGTTAATGATATTGTTGATGGACCGTATTGTAAGGTTATGACACTCGCATACGATGCTAAGTTGGAGATAAATCTACAGCAGCAATTGAACGTCTGCAGCCTCAAACTGACATAGACAAACTGATGGCCAAGGCTCAGGTGGACCTGAACTTTAACATATCGATAAGTGCAAAGTTCTACATATCCAAAATGGTAATGAAAACGCAAGCTACGATGTGAATCAACTTGAACAGCGAAAGGTAAATGAGGGGGGAAAAAGGCTTGCGTGTAATGATCTCCGTTGACCTAAAGCCTAGGAAACACTGCGCAGACGCAGTTACGAGGACGAAGAAAAAATTCTTGGAGTCATAGGTCGGGTTACAGTCCTGGGAAATTAGCCTCACTCCTTACAAGTCACTAGGGCGTCCCTATGTTGCAGGGCGTAGCTGCTGGAGACGATCCACTAAAGACGTTTCACGGACTGAGAAACAGATCCTATGGGAGCCGACTCAACGACTTGAATCTATTTAATTTGAGAGGAAAAAAAAGAGAAGTTGATGGGTTGATCTAATACGGGCATTATAGATTATAGATTATATCAAAGGCTTCGATAATCTTGATCTGATGAGCTACTCAGGGAACCGATTCGTCTGATTTCACTCATAGTATTGGATACAGAGTGGTGGGCCAACGCTTCTACCTCGCGTGAGGCAATGTACTTGATTCATACTCCGCTTAAAATCCATGACTGACAATATTCTCGCCTCCTTTGTTACTGAAAAGGTGAGCGTGATTTTCCGTCTTGAATATGCATGTCTGGCCACGCTGACCACACTGGTCTATGTTGTAAGTATCGTATTTCTTCCACTAACACATACAACCTCGAAGGGACTCGGTGGTCTGCTGCTGTTTGAATTCCTTTGTAGGACACACTCGGGACTGTCCCAAGACACTGGGTGAGGGCAGGACACACAGGGACAGTCCCCAGAGTGAGGACAGGACACACGAGGGACGGTCCCAGACCACGGGGTGCGGAGATGACACACTGGGGACGGTTTTTTGCCACGGGGTGATAGAAAGGACACACCAGAGTGAGGGCAGGACACGCCAGGCCCCGGGGTGATGGCAGGACACACCATGGACCGTCCCAGGCCCCGGGGTGATGGCAGGACACACCATGGACCGTCCCAGGACTCGGGGTGAGGGCAGGACACACCAGGGACCGTCCCAGGCCCCGGGGTGAGGGCAGGACACTCCAGGGACCGTCCCAGGCCCCGGGGTGAGGGCAGGACACACCAGGGACCGTCCCAGGCCCCGGGGTGAGGGCAGGACACTCCAGGGACCGTCCCAGGCCCCGGGGTGAGGGCAGGACACACCAGCAGCCTCGCCACCTGTTAACACTCGACCAACACAACAAACGTTCATTTTCACCCGCCAGTACTGCGTTCGTGTGGGTGGACACGGCCAGGACTACGGCGTCACCTACACCCCATCAGCGGTCGGAGGGTAGTCTCCGGGGATGAGTTACTACGGGGGGGATTTATAACACGTTGACAAGGACGTTTGATGATGTTGTCATGTCTAGGGGAGCCGGCACGGGGTCCTCTCTGTATCTCGCAAAGATCTCACGAAATTCACAGAACATTCGACTGAGTGCTACAAGTCGTGGTAGTAGTAGTAATAAATCCCATAAATGACGATAAATCCCTGGCTGGCACGGCTCCTGCGGCCTCCAGCAGCCGTAGTCCCCAGCCACACCACCCGCCGCACCTCACCCTCCAGCCCCACTCACCTGAGAAGCTCGAACCTAGCGAGTTTGGAGGCGAATTTCGAGGCGGCGTCCACCGAATCCTGAGACACAACCATGATCAGCTGGAGACTGGCCTGCCTCCCGGCTTGGCTCGGACCCGTGCTGAGTCGGCGCACACCCGACCCAGTGATGCTGGCACCGCTCGCTGCTCCTCCTGCCTCCTCCTCCTCCACCACCACCACACAGCCACGACGGGCGAGACGTGGGAGGTGCAGCCTGGGTAAGAGGAAGAGAGGAGCAGCTGCTACACATACCATTACGATGTGAGTGGTGTCCTCCCACCTGGATACACCCTCGCCACACCCCTGACGACACTGTCGGAACTCCACACTGGCAATAACGAGGCTACAAGTTTACCCCGACACTACGGTACGATACCTGGCCTCCTCCCACACACACACAGCCCGACACCACACCTCCCCCTCACTGTTCATTACGACGGACGCTTCATTGCGACGTCAAATTGTACCAAAACTGCTGAATATATCGACTAAAAGCAGTACTATAGATAGGCCAGAGCAGAAACTTGTTTAATATGTCACGTCATATCCACGAGTGACATTACTTACATTAAATGAGAAGTTGACAGTATCTTTCTATCTCAAATGTCTATGTCTTTCGGCTCATACCACACTGATTTATAAACTGCCATATCTCATCCACTTATCACATACAGCCTCGATGAGACCCATTGGTCGGTCGCTGTGTGACATCCTTTGTTATTCCATTGTGTACAACAGAGAGATGCTGGTCGTGGGCAGATCACGACGACAAACACTGGGGCGTCCAGCCACCAGGTGTCCACTGTGGTCGCCAGCAAGAACTGTGGCTCCCTAGACCCGAGGGTGAACGTGGCATGATGAAACTCATGTGCCAAGTGATACATACACTGTGGTGGTGGTGAGACACAGGCGGGAGGGGACGTGTAGCTCCAAGCTTGTGGTTCCTCCGTGCCACAGTTGACGAACACATCATTTATCATTACTAATAATGATGATGATATTAGTAATAATAATTATGATAACGATAATTATGATAATGATGATAATAATAATAGTAATAATGATAATGATAATAATAATGATAATGATGATAATAATAATAGTAATAATGATAATGATAATAATAATGATAATGATGATAATAGTAATAATGATAATAATAATGATAATAAAATAAGGGTAATGGCAATTATGATAATGATGACATTAATGATAATGATAATAGTAATAATGATATTAGTAGTGATAATAATAATAATAATGATAATAAAATAATGGTAATGACAATCATGATAATAATGATAACATTAATGATAATGATGATAATGATAATAATAATGATATTAGTAGTAGTAATGATAATGATAATGATAAGGTAATGGTAATGACAATAATGATAGTAATGATAATGATAAAAATAATGATGATAATGATGACAGTAATAATAATGATAATGATAATAATCATAATAATAATAATAATAATAATAATAATAATAATAATAATAATAATGATAATAATAATAGCAATGATAATGATGATAATAATGATAATGATAATGTTAATGATAATAACAATGATAACAGTAATGATAGTAATAATGATAATATAATGATAATAATAATGATGATAATAATAGTAATAATAATAATAATAATAATAATAATAATAATAATAATAATAATAATAATAATAATGACAATAATAATAATAATGATAATAATGATAACAATGATAATAATGATGATAATGATATAATAATAAGGATGAGATTGATAGTAACAATAATGATTATGATGATAATGATAACTGATGACGCACAAGTTACCTGAGTCTTGACTCGTCTTATTCTACCTGTAGTAATGGATACAACACTCGTAGACAAACAATTTACCTCGAACGAAGCGAAGTTCTTCAACTCTATTGGTAACATATGGAACGATTTGCCAGTTAGAGTGGTTGAAAGCAGTGCTATAGATAAGCTCATGATCAGACTTGATCATTGTTTTCGCATCAAGTCCACGACTTTCAATATTTACTCCATAGTTGAGATAAAAATTTGCAAGATATTCTTTTAAACTAATTGCATGACTTCTAACTTTGACCACTGTATTTTGTGAGATAGAAATCTTCCATTGTCACAAACAGCCTCGAAAGGACCCATTGGTCTGTTGCTGTTTGAATTCCTTTGTATGTACAGAGCATCAGACTGGGAAGGTGTAAATTGTAGTTTCAGAAGTGGCCAAGGATGTGGGGATCGGGTGTTTGTTTTGGGAACGTGTGTCAGAAATGCTTATGGTAGGGTTGACAGAGATGCCTTGTGGAAGGTTATGAGAATATATGGTGTAGCGGGAGAGCTATCATTTGTAATATGGAGCTTTTATCATGAGAATAAGTTGTATTTGCGAGTAGGTAGAAGGGAGGGTGAGTGGATCTGCAGTGAAAGGCATGCACGGGATGGAGTGAATTGGAACAATGTGGTATACAGGGAGCAACGTGCTGTCAATGGACTCATGTGAAGCGTCCGGGATAAACCATGGAAAGGTCTCTGGGACCTGGATGTGGATAGGGAGCTGTGGTTGCGGAGCATTAGACATGACAGCTAGAGAATGGATGTGAGTGAATGATGCGTCTGTTTCGTGTGTTTCTGGCACTATCTCGCTACCGTTGGAAACGACGATAAAAAACGAAAGAAAACATAATGATACTAATAGAAATAATGATGACATAATAAGGATAATAATGATATTGATAATGGTTATGATAATGCTGTTAGGAATATTACAAAAATTTTATGTTTATTCGAGGAAATATTTCCAAGTACAAAGGTCAGCTGGCCTTGGTGGGTGTGTCTCAGGGCTCGCAGTACGCCCTAAGGGCAGTCCAGGGCTGGATCAAAAACTCCAGTCAATATTGATACATACCATAAACCATTATTTGCATCTCCCAGAGGAAAGATCGTAGTGTAAGAATGATGTATACGTTCAGATACGTTTCAGATGAAGTGTCAGTATTTGTATAACTAGACAGCCAGGTGTATGACAACATGACAACAGTGAGCTACAGCGTTTCGTGTGTTCGGTTGGTAAAGGAGACATTTGTCTGGGAAGTTTTGCTCGTTGGCCACCGACCAGAGAAGTGGACAGTGAGAGTGTAGCAACAATGTTTCTGAGTCGTTGATGTATATCTGCATTTGTATATTTTGTGTGAGTGGCGCGAGAAATGCAGGTAATTATATTGAGTTACTGTTACGTTCTTCCGCGTACACATTCTGGAAACACGAGGTGTAGTGAATTGCGGGTCTAGCCTGATGCGATGACGAGATATTGATGAATAAATGGGGAGTATCGGGAGCCGGTAGACCACACAGGCCAGCTTGGCCATGATGGCCTTCACCTCCTCGCGTCCTTCACCTCCGGTATGTGAGGTAATCCATCAGGAAGTAAAGGAGGCGTTCTGGTTGGTGGAACGTCAGCAGATGCTGCTGAGTCTCGCTGAACAGAGAAGGTGAGGAAGGGAGTTGTATGGCCTGAAGAGCTGAATCACTTCTTGATCATACTAAACGAATCATATGAATCATTTGACTCGAGTTGAGTCGAATCATTGAAGGACCAGATAGGTTTATAGTTTATTTAGAATGACGAGAGAATACGTATATCAAGGAAAATTGTTGGATAAGACTGGAGGTTATGACAAAAAATATGGACACCAATTACAAGCGTCACGATCAAGGGTGTCTCGGATCACTTGGATCATAGAGAGCGCAACGATCCAAACAAGATATATTAGATCCTTCAGCTGCATGATGATCCTTCAGCTGCGTGATGATGCTCTCAACACAAATGACTCTCGATGACACACGGCGAAATGGCCGTACTCATGACTCGACTCAGTGTGACTCGAATCGATTCGACTCCTCCGGCGTGAACCGTTCCTGCAAAATTACATACAAATGTACACCGAACAAGTCGAATCGACTCATTAGAGTCATTGGATTCGAGACAAATTGACTCATTTCCGTTCGCGCAGAAAGAGCCAAGAAGTCTCACAATAGACACTTTTGTCAGTCACCCGTCAGACGTCAAGGGGTACGGACACACATTCTCTCGTAAAATTACATGCTCGTTTCTTGGAATCGGTGACCTCTGATGGCGTTAACTTCTGCTCCTGTTTTCTAATCGTTTTCAAACAGCCTCTTTAAACTAGTGACCTCTGGTGGTTCATGTTTTGTTTCCCTCATGTTATTTTCATGTTATGGACCTAGTCAAGGATGCATGGTCCTGGGGCTTTCTTATATTTGATTCCATTTCTAAAAATCTTAATGCACTATGACACTACCATATCTTGTGTCCATATTATATAACAAGGAAGTATTTTGATACTAAGCTGACTGTTCTGATATACGGTTGTAAATATTCCACCGCCTATCTTTACTTTTTTATACTAATTCTTGAGCATATCTGTTCATTCTTCCCATTTCAGTCACTGACACTATTTACTTTATGGATTACCTTGAAGTGTACGATGTCTTGATAATCTTGATGTATTACGTTTAGCAACACTTCGTTATCAGGGAGAGCGGACATGGTATCTCAGAGGGGTATAGGGGTTGGGTTGTACTAGAGAGAGAGGCCTGGGATGAGGGTTGGGTTGTACCAGAGAGAGAGGCTTGTGTGAATATGAGGCATCTTCAAAAGCCATGGAAGCCTCTAGCACTAAAACCTTCTAGCACAACCGTGTCACACGTTCGCACGACCGCCCCAACTACACAGGGAATTTGATAACGACATTGCATTCAAGAAAAACTATACAGTGAGAAACTTTCTTATAAAAAAAAAACTCACCTGAAAATTTGAAAATTCAGTTGGTTGTGTTTACCAAATACCATGCAAGGGACGCAATAAGAATTACTTGGGACAAAGTGGAAAAGACTAGAAATGAGGAACAGCACAGCATCAGGAGAGTGTTTGTGGTGGGCAAGTTATGTTCTCTGTTCCTGCATATGCCAGCCTACGGCTACCCTACTGACTGGTACAACGCTTAGAGAGTTGTATCATGTTATTCAACATTAGATAAAAATATCATAGACTCTATCATAATATTCAGTCTAGACAGGTATGTTCTTGTACTTCAATTTCTTAAACATGGTACAGAAGCAGCCGAGAGGATAGTGCTCATCCTCCTCTAAGGCTCAGACTGGGGTTTCTAAATGTGTGTGGATGTAACCAAATGAGAAAAAAAGGAGAGATAGGTAGTATGTTTGAAGAAAGGAACCTGGGTGTTCTGGCTCTGAGTGAAACGAAGCTCAAGGGTATAGGGGAAGATTGGTTTGGGACTGTCTTAGGGGTGTAGTTAAGGAAGGGTGTGAGGGCAAAAGTGTGTAAGCGAGTAGGGAGAGAGGAGTGGAGGTTGTTGCAGGTGAAGGTAGGTCTGCGGCAGGGGTGTGTGATGTCACCATGGCTGTTTAATTTCTTTATGGCTGGAGTGGTGAGGGAGGTAAATGCAAGAGTCTTGGAGAGATGAGCGAGTATGCAGTCGGTAGAGGTTGAAGGAGCCTGGGGAGTGAATTAGCTGATGTTTGCTGATGATATAGTACTGGTGGCAGATTCGAATAACAAACTGCAGAAGTTGGTGACCGAGTTTGGGAGAGTGTGTGAAGTTATTAAGTTCAACAGGGCAGAGGGACAAGGTAGCTGTGGTGCGAGTATGAATGGAAAAAATCTGGAGGAAATGAAGCTTTTTTAGATGCTTAAGAATGGACATGGTACCGAATGGAACCACGGAAGGAAAAGTGATTTACAGGTTGATTGATGGGGCGAAGGTTCTCGAAGCATTGGAGAATGTGTGAAAAGAGAGGTCGTTATCTGGGGGGGCAAAGATGGGTATGTTTGATGATATAGTAATCCCAACAATGTTATATGGTTGCAAGGTATGGGCTATAGATGTGGCTGTGAGGAGGAGCGTGGATGTGTTGAGAAATGAAATGTTTGAGGACAATATGTGGTGTGAGGTGGTTTGATCGAGTAAGTAATGAAAGGGTAATGGAGAGGTGTGGTGATAAGAAGAGCGTGGTTGAGAGAGCTGAGGAAGGTTCGCTGAAATGGTTTGGTCGTGTGGAGAGAATGAGTGAGGAGAGCTTGACGGAAAGGATGTATGTGTCAGAAGTGGAGGGAAAAAAGGAACGAGGAAATCAAAACTGGAGGTGGAAGGATGGAGTGAAAAAGATTTTGAGCAGTCGAGGCCTGAATATGCAGGAGGGTGAAAGGCGTGCACTGGATATTATGAACTGAAGCGATGTGGTATACAAGGGGCGACGTGCGGTCATTGAACTAAACCAAGACATGTTAAGAAGCCAGGGGAAACCAGGGGAAAATCTGTAGAGCCTAGTTGAGAATAGGGAGCTGTGGTTTCGTTGCATTACAAATGACATGTAGAAAATGGATGTGAGCAAGTGTGGCCTTTCTTCGTCTCTTAGTGGCGCTAACACAGTAACTCAGGAAACGGCGAGGAAGAACAGAGAACATATATAGACGCCTACGGCAAATACAGTATTGTTTATACTTCACTAATGTAAATATTAAAGTTCTTAATTAGTAATACTGAGCACAATTCAATATAGAAATTCATCAGTCGATGAAATATGAGGAAATAGTGAGGACAGACGGATGATGGACAGTTCATATACTTTAGACTAACATCTTCGTGTTTGTTTGCGTTTCCGAAATAGATGTAGAACACTCCTGAAATATCTAGGCAGTGTCAACTTCCTTATCATGAAGTGATTTTAGATGTTTATTTTCAGCCAAGAAAATTAGACTTGTGTGTGTGTGTGTGTGTGTGTGTGTGTGTGTGTGTGTGTGTGTGGGTGGGTGGGTGTGTATGTGTGTGTGTGTGTGTGTGTGTGTGTGTGTGTGTGTGTGTGTGTGTGTGTGTGGCAGCTCAGAGCCACATAATTTCATTACGATGTCTCAAAGGCAATGAAAAAATAAAGTGAAGGAAATCCATACACCCACACGTATACACATAAAACAGGAAGAGCAAAGTGTTGGTTCAAGAGCAGGTAACCAGGCTGAGGGATTAAGGGGGGACAGTGGCAGAAAGATAATGCAAAGGTGTGTGAGGAGCTGAATGACAAGGTCGGAAGTGTGTTCACAGCTGAAGACACCATAGACCTAACACCAGCGAGATGTCTTAGAGAGGGGTGGTCCTAGAAAGAATTGGTGAGAGGATAAGAGCTAAGGAAGGGGTAGCACTACCACCGAAGCAGTTGTGGGAGTGTGTGAGCGAGTGTAAGGAAGTGCATTCTAGACTGATGTGAGTAAAAGTGAAAGTGGATGGCGAGAGATGGGTGACTGGTTAACAAATCTTTTCTTTTCTTCCCACGAACTAAAATAGGTGAACCTTACATTACTTTTTTACGCTGATTTCGAATCTGATTTCAGACATTTTCTATCAGGCGTGCTTTTTAAAGAGACATGGAATTAGATTTGATTATAAGTGTATATCATTCATTGATGAGTCAATAAACAAGCTTCACTCATCTGTTTTATATTCGTTGCCAAGTGACTCCATAACAGAACGAAAAGAGAGAGCAGGAAACAGGAGCAAAATCGGGGTCTGATGAACTGAAACAGCGAGCATTGACTGACACAGTGGGTCACATAACTGGTGATACAGAGACAGGGATACATGGAAAACTATCAAGTACAGCTATACAGAGAGTAATATCCAAATATAGAAAAAAAAAGGATAAGTATGGAGAGCTTAAAGAAGTGCAGAGTATTCGAGATCAGAGCATGATAGCAGAAAATTGAGTTTCTTTAGAAAAAGCTAAATATGTGGAGGCTGGCGAATCAACGTTGCAGATAATCAGTTGACAAGTTGGTTGTAGCAAAATCAAGAAACAGTAGTCAAGTTAGAGGTCGAGAGGCTTACGCTGGTGATATTCTGGAAGAGAAGAAGATTACGTTCCAGACGAGAAGGAAGAGCGAGAGGAGAAAGAAATGCCATTTCGAGGACTACAGGAGCCTGTAGGCATGCCGGATGCAGTCTGTGAAACAAAATGAATTAAGAACTGGTAAACATTGTCAAAACAGGAGGGGGACGACCAGGAATGATTACATTCGGTCTAGATCTATGTAGCCAAGAGGTAGCAAAGCAGGATGAAGCTTTGACAGGCAAGGAGGAAAATGTGTTGGAGTGGTCATCAAGGGGGTGATAGACCAGGAGAGGAAAGAGACACAAAAGTGAAGAATGTGGTAAAATGATCATAAAAACGGGAGATATCGAAAGAGCCTCGTAGAGATAACAGACGCGCGCCAGTACCTCAGAGTGGGCGGGACATAAAGAAGGGGGATATCAAAAGAGCCTAGTAGAGATAATAGACGCGCGCCAGTACCTCAGAGTGGGCGGGAATATGAAGACTTAGATGAGAGTCTCATATTAAGAACAATGTACACAAATACAGTTGGACGAGTCGTAAATGAAGTGAAAAAAGATCCTGGAGTTCGAGGATGAATTTATGAAAATAAATTTGATGTTACTGAGGTTGTGGGGATTACATCAGACCTAACTAACCTGTCCAGGAGGAGACATGACACCAAGGAAGGACACAAGACACAAGAAGAGGAGGTCTGGCCCTGCTAATAAGGCAGTGCCTCATTACCCTGAGGAGACTGGATATGGCCTCTTCAGATAACACATAATGAGAGGAACAACTGAAGGAAAAAAAATTGCAAATATTCCTCATAAAAATAATGACAAGAAAAAAAAGATACGAATAGTAATGAAGCAATATTTAGAATGGTTCATGAAGCAAAGACATACATTCCTCCAAGATGGTAGAATTCTAATAATGAAATATTGTAACTGAAGAGAAACAGAGTGGGGAAAACATAGATTCTCATGAGAACACATAGTCATGGAGACACAAGTTTTCAGATTGTACAAAGGAGAATGTCGTACCCCAGCATAACACTAAGCACACTGGCATCAGAGGGACTGATGGATCATCTTTACCAGACCGTATTATCCTCACACACAGCTGCATGAAACTTGATAACATCACATCTGATACACCAACTGGAAATGTGATCATTCAATCCTTGAGTCTGGTTATGTGATGAATAAAGAGAGAGAGAAAGAGAAGATATGGAACCAGACTCAGGGTCGAGGTATGATCCTGGGAACTACACAGATCTAGACAATGTCTATGGCAAGATGAGGTAAATGGGGTATGGTGCTCAGCAGACGTGACAGAGGCCATTCGACAAGACGTACAGCGAGGGAGTAAAGACACACCGGCATCGTAAGCATCAAATACAGAGAGAAAGTTAAGAGTTAAAGATGGGGTTCAGTAAAGATGTCAAAAAGTGACGGAATTCAAGGATGTGTATATGTGTAAAAATGCCTCAGTATGGTTATTATATAGCAGGAAGTATCCTTTTAGGAGTCTGTGTTTGAGAAGGACTTGGGAGTCGACATCTTCCAGGACTTACCCACAGAGTCCCACGTAGGAAGAATAAAGGAGACCAACTGTCTGCTGGCAGATGTCAGTATAGCATTCAGGTATGTGATGTGTGTAAGGAGATATCCAGCAAGCTGTTCGTGCCTAACACAAGACCAAAACTAGAGTATGCTTCCTGACCTTACTCACTTCACCTCAAAAAGCACAAAGAGCTGATAGAGAAGGTCTAGAGGAGGACAACAAAAATGGAGCCAGAGTTAAAGAAGATGAGTTACAGGGAATTTGTCCACCTAAGAGTAAAGAAGAGTAAGGAGTGACCTAATCACAACTTTTTCGTTTCTAAAACAGAACTATAACGTGGAGAACTTAAGCCCCTGAACATCGTACAGGAGCTGGGAAATTATTAACTCCTTTTAGAGCGAGAAGATTCATGGCAAGATTGTACACTTCACTGTCACCTGGCGATGGTACAGTGAACAATGCTTCGTGCGTTGTACAGTCAGAGCAGCAAACGATATCATCAGAATTACTTGACCAAGGAAATATGTAAAGAAATTCTTTAACAGTAACGAGAGTCGTGGACGAATGGAAGAGACTGACTGAGGAGATGCTTCATGCAGACAACATACGTAGATTTAAGAAGCTGTGTGACGGTGGAGAATGTTCAGGAGATGGAGGCCCCACTAGAGTGAAACTTTCTCTCCATACAGCACAATTAGGTCATTGAGAATATGCGAACACACACACACACACACACACACACACACACACACACACACACACACACAGATATACGGACATAAGAAAAAAATTTTGCCATATGTCTTGAGGATGGTACTTTACGAAATACCACTGTAGCTAAAGACATTATTTTCTTTTCTTTCTTGTCTTCCAGATTCACTGTCTCAGCCTGATAGCCCAACCCTTCTCGTGGGTTTCGCCATTAAACTACATAATTAGGAGTTGATCATTCAAGAAAATGTGGAATATGTCGACGGAACCAAAAAAGGTTAGTGAAGATGTCGTCTGTATGCCTTCCATAGTGTCAGATGGACCTGTCTTGTGGCATTACCGTTAGGTAAGGTGACATCAGGTCATTCCTTGTATCTCCCTGTGACCTCTGATAACCCTAGGGTGACTCCTAGTTCCCTCAGGTAACCGGTAGTTCCCTGGTAGTTCACATGTAGCCCCCACAAGCACCACGAAACAACCTTCGGTAGTCCTTAGACAACATGATGTCTAGTGCCCTCAAGGCAACCCCTTGTACTCCCCCAGGTAGTACCCTCAAGTACTAGGAGTTTCCAGGCGATCAAGGTCTTCAGTAGCTCTCAGACAGCCCCTAGTACTGCTCGAGTGATTTCTAGTACCGTTAAAACAACCTCTAGGACTGCCCAGGCCATAGGATTTATTATGTACTCGAATATCCTCCGTCTCACGTTGGTGAGCAACGGGGTCTACACCGGTCATTTACCATCAGGCTTACACAGCTAGCAGATAGCATTTTCCGATCATAGCGCTAGCTCCCGCCTGTCACGCAGGGGTCCCGGGTTCGATCCTGGCCGTTGGAGGGTTGTATGTACAATGAAGGTGTGCGTTCATATGCACTTTGTTCGTATTCATATACCTCCGCGTTGTACAGTTAGGTTCGGTAAAATGCTATCTGCTGGCTGTGTGAGCCTGATGGGAAATGACCGGTGTAGACCCCGTTGCTCACCAACGCGAGACGAAGGGTATTCGAGTACATAGTATTCGAATAGCCATTTCCCTATAAGGGGCGATCATAGCCTAGCGGTAGTGCTCCCGCCTGTTGCACAGGAGTCCCGGGTTCGATCCTGGCTGTTGGAGGTTTCTATGATATATATATATATACGTGGGGATGGCCACGACCGTGCACGTGGGGATGGCCACGTCCGTGTACGTGGGGATGGTCACGTCCGTGTACGTGGGGATGGCCACGTCCGTGTACGTGGGGATGGCCACGTCCGTGTACGTGGGGTGGGGGTAGAGAACCACGAACCTGTCCGTTGTTGTAGGCGAGGTGGAGTCAGAATCTTCATGTCCGTCCGTGTGGGGGGCACATGTACTCACGTCCACGTACGAGGTGTGAGGGTAGACAATATTCTGATGTTCATTTGAACACTGCTGTTCACCGCCTGGCCGTTCATCAACAGATAATGGCCCGCACCCGTCATGCAACAGTTCACCAACAGTAATGGCCAACACATGTCATGCGACAGACGACTGGACTCTCTGTTATTATAAGACTTACGAGGGAATCCATTTGCCTAGCCCGCCCTTTCCTCTGTTATGTCAACAAGTTTATATCTTCCTCAATTGTCACTCACAGCGCCTCCTCACCCTAATTATCCTGACCCTCGGCTCCTACTGCCGCTGCAGCACACAGGAATTCGTCATCCTACTGCCGCTGCATACAAGAATTCGTCATTCGTAACTCAGACGTATGTTGTCTGCATTACGAAACGTCAACACGAATCCACCTCAGGTCTTCCACCACAAGTGTTGCTGCTCCGTCCTTGGTGTTGTCCTGACTGCAGGGAGCGCTGCGGATGGCAGAGGCGCGCGCGCGCGGGGGGGGAAGGAACACGTCGCTGA